>NC_065582.1:83101344-83406219 GCF_024542745.1 Macaca thibetana thibetana | reverse complement strand
GTACTGGGTCAACTACTCTGTGTGCGCCAGGCTTCTCAAGCCTGTTTTTGCTCAACTAGTGTATTTACTTTTTCCATAATTAATTATAGTAAAATTGTGAATCTCTGTACTATGCCTAACAGTGTCTAGCACATTTCATATTTATTGATTATTTGGGTATCTATTAATTACTGTACTTATTGCAAATCTAGAAGACTTGCAGCAGACAGGCTTTTTTTTTTTTTTTTTTTTTTTTTTTTTTAATCTGCTTAAAAAGCGAACTGCCACTTTAAACATTGTTTCTATGACTATTCCCATTATTCATTATATGGTAACCTTTTGGAACACAATCCATTCAGAAATTTGAGACTTCCTGTTCACCTGATTAGTCTTAACCAAAGACAGAAGAAAATATGTGGCACAGGGTGAAAACTGCAACCAATTTTGAAGAAAACAGAAATTCTAGTACTAGTTGCATTATAATCACACTTTAGGCAAACTTGTCTTCTCTCCCACAAAATAATCCTCGACCCTAAACTCATGTAGGATAACTGCAAATCCTTCATAAATTACAAATATCTATAATGATTATAGTTACTAATAGTAATTTATATTTTAGACCCTGTGACTAATCACTTTACATATACAATGTCATGTAATTCTTGCAGCCCTATTTTACAGATGGAAAAAACAAGGCTTAGCAACTTAAACTCGTTCGGGGTCACAGAGTTAAGACCTGAAGAACTCGGAGGGCCTGCTTAGAAGTGAAAGCCTCCAGGGCCAGTGCTCCGAAAAGGGGAGCAATAATGCAAGGCCCACTTTGATACTACCACTCCAAGGCTCTGCAGTCAGTGGGGCGTGAAGGCAAGCGACCAAGATCACTATTTTCAGTTACATTTAACGTACACAGTGAAACAATGGGGTACACGGAAGACCTGGGTCCTTTCTCTGAGCTGGACAACTCAGGGACCCCCCCCCCCCAAGTCGCTTAGCCCTCTGGGCTGTTCAACTTGGGGAGGAAAAGGGGCTGCCCCGGGGCCAACGAGGCTTTGGATGGTGGATCATATTCAGGGTGTAAACCTGTGCGTACCGAGTCAAGCTTCTGGGAAAGAACCTTCATCAGAGTCCCTCCAAAAAAGAAGACACGCTGGATTAGGCATCTGCAAAGTTCCGCCCGCCTCTCCGACGTCAGGGAGCTCGGCAGTAGGCGCTTTCTTACGCCACTAGAAAGGCCGGCGTGTGGGCGGGCTCTGCCTTCCCTTCCTCACTAAATTGTGTGAACCCAGAACCGCGGCCTGGCCGGCTAATGGCTGCGGGCCGCCGCGGGGTGGCCGCTAGCACTCTGCCCACCCCTCGGGGAGGGCGGCTGGCAGGGCACAGGGCGCTGTGTACCCCCGGCCGGCAGCCCTGAGCCTCTGCGCTCGCTTTGCGGTCTTGATCCGCCGTCTCCTCGCTGTCAGTTCTCGTGACTCGGTGCGCGCTCCGGCGAGAAGGAAGGTTGCCTGGACCGCGCAGGTACCGCCGAGGGCCCCAAAAAGAGAGACACGGGAGACCGCGCGGGGCGCCGCAAGTGTCCCCTATTCCATCCCCCACCCAGGTTTCTTCGGTGCGCCGCTCAGCGAACCTCCACGAGCTACTTACTGAAGAAGAGGCGATAATTCTGCGAGCAGGGCTGGCCGCGCTCCTCGGTGTGGTACAGGGCCATAGCACGGCGCGGCCCGGTCCCAGCACTGGTCCCCAACCGCAGGCACGCAGCGGCGGGGGCACCCGTGCGCAGCAGCCGCAGCAGCGCGCTCATGGCGTCAATGACGGTCCGGCTGTGCGCGCGGAGCTACCGGGGGGCCCGACCCGGCCGCGCGCCGGTGCCCCCTACCGTCCGGAGTCATCCCTCCCGCCCCGGCGCTTGGGCTGCGATCCTGGTGCCTGCCAGTGAATCTGGGCCACCAGCCAGTTGCGCGCACTGTGCCCTCAGCGAGGCCGCAGCTCAAAGACGAGTAAGACAAGACCCACCACCCCTGAAGCGCTCACTGCCACTTGTTAATTTATACATTTATTCATGCCTTCATTTATCCCGTCAAGATTTGCTATCATGATTTTTTATTACAGTGATATTACAGTGTAATATTGAGTGATTACTCTGTGCCAGGAACTGCTCTAGACCCCGTCCAATATAGGAGATGAGCGCACATGCACACAAAGACATCACTATAAGACAAAATGATCAGGCCACCACGTGAAAACGTGACGTTGACACCTACTTATAGAGCAAAAAAACCCTAAGTAGTTTACTCAAATGCCATCTTCTCCATGAGACCATTTCCCAACCCATAGAGATGATTTATCCTTTCCTTTTTTTGTTGTTGTTTTTGTTTTTGTTTTTGAGACAGTCTCACACTGTTGCCTGGGCTGGAATGCAATGGCGCAATCTGGGCTCACTACAACCTCCGCCACCTGGGTTCAAGCGATTCTCCTGCCTCACCCTCCCGAGTAACTGGGATTATAGGCATGCGTCACCACGCCTGGCTAATTTTTGTATTTTTAGTAGAGACGGGGTTTCTCCACGTTGGCCAGGCTGGTCTCTAGCTCTTGACCTACGGTGATCCGCCTGCCTTGGCCTCCCAAAGTGCTGGGATTACAGGCGTGAACCACCACGCCCGGCTGGGAGAATGGATATTGTAGAACACCAGTACTCTGCCCCTATTGTAGAACACCAGTACTCTGCCCCAAGTGTTATTTTATTTTTTTCTAGTCCATCTTCTTTGGGACTATCATCATCTAGACCACTTTCCTACTGGGCAACCAGGTTCTTTCAGCATCTCCAATTATCGTGTGATCATTAAAATTGAGAAACTGGTCTACCCAGGTTCCAGAAAGGATCCCTAGGAGATGTTGTGACCAGCTACTTAGAGACTCTCTACTAAGATTATAGATACTAAAATGTTTTTGTCAACAGTGGTACCTTTGTAATGTGTCAACATGAATAGGCACAACTATAAGGCAAATGCTCCCATAAAAAGGAGAGAAAATCTCTTTTGTGCATATATCACACGGTTGTATAATTTTATTGTTTCTTTATGTTGGAAAAAAAAGCTTAATTTTTCTATTAACTTTTGAGGATTAGATATTTGAATAAGACAAATTCCTATGGAGGCAGGGTTGTGGGCTAATTTCTAATGATCTATGGATACTTAAAAGTATCCAGGCTGGGCATGGTGGCTCGTGCTTGTAATCCTAGCACTTTGGGAGGCCAAGGTGGGAGGATCACTTGAGCCCAGGAGTTTGAGACCAGCAGCCTGGGCAACATGGTAAAACCCATCTCCACAAAAAATACAAAAATTGGCCAGGCGGGTGGCACACGCCTGTTGTTCCAGCTACTTGGGAGGCTGAGATGGGAGGATGGTTTGAGTCTGAGAGAGGCAGGTTGCAGTGAAGCCAAAATCAGCCACTGCACTCCAGCTTTGGCAACAGAGCCACGCCCTGTTTAAAAATAAATAAATAAATAAAAAGTTTTCTATTGAGATAATCCACCATAAAGTTCCGAGGTCCCTCTTGCTAATAGCTTTTCTTAACTCTGGCGACATATTTAATTAGTAACTGATGACAAGTTATATGCATCCTGATTTGAAGAAACCAACAAAGATACTAAACATTTCTGAATATAAATGTTTACTTAAAATGAAATCTTGACACTAACTTGTTATTTTGTAAATTACACTGTAAAATGTTACCAAGTTATCATGCATTCAGGAAAGGAAACCCTGACTTTTGTTAAGTAGGTTTACATTTATTTTTAATCACTTAAATTTCCATCTTTCATTCTCTATTGAAATATTTGAGAATCAAAATTAAAAATGCATAATATAAATGATAGGAAATAATAAGTATCAGGTTAGCTTTTACAACTTTTAAAAAATACTCTGAGGGTAATGTTTATTACATAATATTTAATTATGTACTTATTCAAATTTAGACGTTTGGAGTCTAACACACTGGATTTCCATTATTGACAACTCCTGTTGTCATCATGTAGCAAGTACAAGTCTTAGTCCCAGGAGTTTACAAGTTGGAGAGTAAAGACAAATACACAGAAAATCATGAAATAACATTTCCAGAGTTTATGAAATATCAAACCACCAGAGATTCATCAACACAGAATTGAAACTGGTGGCTCAGGAAAACTATAACTAATATGTAGGAAAGACCAAAATATAAAATATGAGTTATGGTGTCCAGGTATTGACAGTATCTCAGGTACCAAGCGGCAAGGACCCAGACAGTAGTTCTGGCAATAGAAATAGAAAGGAATGTTGAATTTGGAAGAAATGACCAAATTTGATATCTCACTGGAAGTTGTAAAATGAGGATGGAAGAGTTTAAAAAATTATACATAATAAATAACCAAGAGATATGTGGTGTTATTTTCAGATATATGTTAATAAAAATGAGAGAGAAATTTTGACACTAAGATGGTAAACGTAGCTTGGGACATGTTGAGTTTGAAACAATGCAGAGTTCCTGCTGGAGATGAAACTATTTTCACCACTGGAATTCTCTGACTAGTAGACTCTGAGATTGAATTTCATATTCATGTGCAGTGTTTATTAGGTTGCACACCTGTAATCAGTATGTGAAGATGAAGCTAAGAAAGCAAGATAGAGCTGAGAGAGAAGTCGAGCTGTGGTGCAAGCCCAATAGCCTCAGCCAACCTCATAGAATACTCTGGAGTTTAAAAGGCTAGTTACAGTTGTCCAATGGAGAGCACAAATTGATGGGCCTTTATAACCTCAATGATTGGATGGATATAAGCTGACCTCAGAAAGGACATGATTTGGACAAGGCAGCTATGGCCATCCCTGAAGAAGCTCACAGATAAATGCTATTTGCTGCCTGTACTCCCAACAGTTCAGCAAAAATTCATTAAGCCACGTCACATCACAGTGACTACCACAACTGTGAAACTGCAGTAAAGGTAATAGTTGGAACTAGAGAAAAATTACATAATTAGTGAATTCCAGTTCTGTTTCTGCTTTTAGCATTGGTAAGCATAACACAAAATCTACCATGGTTATGGTTATTGTTTTTTGCAATACTAGATTATCCTAATAGAAAATAAAATAATTTTGAAATTGTGGAGTACTCATTTGTGTTTACTTTTATAAAAGCAGTAAATGTCCCTAAAATGAATTATTATTATTACCTACATGATAAATAAGCAAATTAAGAAATCTGCTAATTGCTCATCTTTGCTCGCAATAGCTAGCTTGTGGGGGGAAAGAAATAGAGCAGTAGGCAATAAAAGTAATGAGAATTTTAAAACAATTTTGAATATTTTCTAATTAATCAGTTCAGAGACACACAGATTGATATTTCACTAGCCTTTGGAAGACTTTAACCACAAGGGAGACTTTAAAAATAATTTTCATGTTACCAAACATTTAAAATATTTGTCAAATTACAAGATTTCAAAAATATTTCAGAATGTTACAGAATGTTACCTAAAGTTCATGTTCATCTGATATTCATCAACCACATTTTTTTCCTAATAAATCATGTCACAGTTCTATGCCATTTCTCATTTAAATACTGGCAATTATCTACTGATACAATTATTTTCACAATACAACAAAACTACAAGAGCTTGACTAACTTTAGGCCTTAAAATGTATATAGGGGTGTGTGTGTGTATGTGTGTGTGTGTGTGTGTGTGTTTATTGCTGTAGTTAATTTATTTTTTTTAGTAAAACAATGATGCTTCAAGATGAGAAAACATGTCATAGACTGAAAGAAAATGTTTGCAAAATATGTGTCTGATAAGGGACTGTTATCAAAATATACAAAGAACTGTTAAAACTCAAGAAAAAGAAAACTACCCAATTTAAAAAATGGGCAAAAAGTCATCAACAGTGGACTGTACAAAGAAAGTATAGCACAGCTACACTATGGAATACTATGCAGCCATAAAAAAGAAGGAAATCGTGTACTTTGCAGCAACACAGATGGAAGCCATTATCCTAAATGAATTAATGCAGGAACAAAAAAAAATACTGCATGTTCTCATAAGTGAGAGCTAAACATTGAGCACACATGGGACACAGAGAAGGGAATAACAGACATTAGTGCCTCTTTGAGAGTGGAGAGTGGGTGGGAGGGTGAGGCCAATAAACTACCTATCAGGCACTATTTCCTGGGTGATTAAATAATTTGTACACAAATCCCCATCACACACACACACACACACACACACACACACACACAGTTTTAATTAGTGACTGCCAAAATTTGGGGCAAACAGGATGTCCTTCAGTAGGTGAATGGATAAACTATGGTACATTCAGACAATGAAATATTATTCAGCACTAAAAAGTGAGCTATTAAGCCATGAAAAGACATTAATAAACCTTAAATTTACATTACTAAGTGAAGAAAACCAATCTAAAAGGCTACATACTATATGATTCCAGCTGTATGATATTCCGGAAAAGGTTTAAGTGTGGAGACTGTAGAAGCATCGGTGGTTTCCAGGGGTTAGAGAAGAGTGAGGGATGGATAGATGGAAGCCAGGGAATTTTTAGCGCAGTGAAACTGCTCTGTATGATACTCTATGTGTGGATATATGTTATTATACATTTGTCCAAATCCACAGAATGCAGAATACCAAGAATGAAACCTAATGTAAACTAAGGAATTTGAGTAATAATGAGTTGTCAATGTAGGTTTGATTGTAATAAACGTAGTGCTCTGGTGGAGGATGTTGATAGTAGGGGATGGTGAGGAGATGTGTAGGGTAGGGAGAATAAAGGAAATCTCTGTACCTTCTGTGAAATTTTTTTGTGAACCTAAAACTGCTCTAAAAAGTAAAGCCTATTTAAAAACAACAATAATAAAAACAAACTATTATAGGAAATGGCTTGCATTCAGAAACTATGAACCAATATGTAGTATTGATAATTTGATATAGAAAAGTTTTCTATTTCTTTTCTCTCGCATTAACTGTATTTTCCATAAACATATTTTCTTTTCATCTAATGAAAATCATTGTCCTATTTTAACTTCCTATCTGGCTGTCAGAGTGGCATTAGGACCTTTACATGTCCCATTTATAACAGGCATCTGTTCTTAACCTGAATTGCCATTGCTCGAGCATCAGTACACACTGCCTCTTCTGCAGTCATCTGAAAAATCATTAATCATTTTATGTTAAATGGAACTAGGCTCCCCTGAGGGCCTTCTATGGATGGTTTTACTCTTTCAGAGATTCTAACGTACAGTTCTTTATTATTATTGAGAAAACTTTGTATAATTTTATTTTTAAGCAAATGCCCTTTCTAATTTTCATTTTGTAGACTTTTACCTGTCTCTTTCACCATTCCCACCTCTACTAACTTAATGAACAAAGCTTAAAATCTCAAAGGCCCTTTTATGAAAAGTTTCTGAACACCTAATTTGAAATGTCAAAATTCTCTTTTCAACATAGGCAACTATTAAATTGCAGCTAATTTTAGCTCCCAATTTCAAGGCCGCTTAATATAAATAGGCTGAGTTTCTGAATGAGGCAGTGGTTCACTAGTAATCGTTTTCTTATGTTTCTTAGATCTCATATATTTCTGACAGATCCATACCTGTGTGATAATTTAGCAGGGTGTCTTTGGTGAAAGCTCTTTAAAAGACTGCTCAAGTCAAATATTGGAACATAGTTCTAGGTACCTTAAATGAAGAAAATACATATTTGGTATAGTGAAAAAGAGATTTATAATGGGCCTGATGCCTCTAACCACCTGAAAGAGAGCAAAGGATAGGTCTCTGAAACTCAATTTTGGTGGTTCAGACTTAAAAATGCCTAATAGCAAACAGTGAATTTTGTTTTATTTTTGGAAGTGACATTGTTTCAAGTTGTTTTCCTGACTTTCCACTATTAGAAGAGTCCCTGAGAACAAATACATTTGTTTTAAAGCAATTCTTAATTAGCAGCTTAGAGGAGGATGCTGTGAGCTGCCAACTCTATAATTCTTTCAAAAGTCAGAACAAGCCAGGACCTAGGATGAGGCCAGGAACAAGGCTGGAGAAAGCAAATTGGAGAGCTGATATGTTCTTGTAGGTCTGTTCCTAAACCCAGAAGCCTTAATAACTAAGACTCAGATGACTAAATATCTTATTCTACCATTTCGCTCACCAAAAAGTGACAAGAGGACAAATATCAAGATAATTCTTTGAAGAGTTTGTGTCCATCTGGAGGGAGGGAACAAAAAACCTTGTCACAGCATTTTATTTTGATTTGAAGCCAGCTTGTCTGATGAAGCTGAATGATAGGTATTTGGGAAGTGAGACTTTGAGAAAGGAACAGAAAAGCTTACAATGGATTCTAGGGAAGTTTTACTGTATATGGCAAAATGTAGCTCTTTCCTAACTCCCTTTGAAGTCTACAGAGCCTTCAATATTACTCATTAGTGCTTTTGGAGTTAGTCTTGTGTTTTCAGGAAGATGTAATATACTGAGACTGGCCTCCATGTGGTTCAGATACATGAGGGTTACATGCACATTTAAACAATCACCCATATACTGTATGGGTAAATACAGAATTTGCATTTAATTTTAAGAAATAAGCATAAATCTTCAGAGAAATTTAAGATTCAAGGAGTGTCACTGGGTCAGAGGTTCTGAAGGGGGCAGTACTGCCCCCAAAAAGGCATTTTTGGAAATTGTCAGGGTGTTTCTGATGCCACAATGATTGAGGAGCGTTATTTCTATTTAGTATGTAGGGACCAGGGATGCAGCACACCCTGTAACACTCAAAAGACAGCTCTACACAAGAAAGAGTTGTGTGTGCACATTGCTCTCAGATGTCACATCAGAAATGTGTGTGGGTGAAAGAAGCCTGTTTTTTAAAATTATGTATCTAAGCCTAAAAACTGTCATTTTGCAAATAAATACCAAGTTGTTTTTTGCATTGTTTTCATATGTGCATGCTATTCGAGTCACTAATACTACACACTATCAATCTGCATTTATATCTGTCAGTTCCTAGTGGTTGTACATCGAGATGTAAACATAAGATTGCTTTATATGTCTTTATATGTCTATTATTCTCCATCATACCTTCTTATATTTTTTGTAACAGTACTATTTCAGTTTTTAATCATATCAATAGAGTTATGTGATTATTTAATGTCTGAATCCTTTACTAGATTCTAATCACCAGAAGGGCGATAAGTTTCCCATTTTTTTTTAATCATTCTATATCAGTCACTACCATTCCCCCTGACACGGTACATACTTAGTGAAGATTAGTCAAATGAATGAAGGGTTGAGTAAAAGAGGGAGGGAAAACAAGAATCTTCTTTCTAAAAACATAATTTTTTTTTTTTTTGAGACGGAGTCTCGCTGTTTTGTTTTTGTTTTTGTTTTTGTTTTTGAGATGGAGTCTCGCTCTGTCGCCCACTCTGTCGCCCAGGCTGGATGGAGCGCAGTGGCACGATCTCGGCTCACTGCAAGCTCCGCCTCCCGGCTTCATGCCATTTTCCTGCCTCAGCCTCCGGATTAGCTGGGACTACAGGCGCCCGCCATAACGCCCAGCTATTTTTTTTTTTTTTTTTTTTTTTTTTTTTTTTGTATTTTTAGTAGAAACAGAGTTTCACCGTGTTAACCAGGATGGTCTCGATCTCCTGACTTCGTGATCCGCCCGCCTTGGCCTCCCAAAGTGCTGAGATTACAGGCGTGAGCCACCGCGCCCAGCCCTAAAAACATAATTTTCAAACAAAAAAGACTTCTCAGCCAGGCACAGTGGCTCACGCCTGTAATCCTAGCACTTTGGGATTACCTGTCTTGGTGGTGTGTGCCTGTAGTCCCAGCTACCTAGGAGGCTGAGGTGAGAGAATCACTTGACCCCAGCAGGCAGAGATTGCAGTGAGCTGAGATGGTACCATTGCATGCCAGCCTGGGTGACAGAGTGAGACCCTGTCTCAAAAAAAGAAAGGAAAAGGAAAACAAAAACTTCTCAGCTGCTGAGCTCCTAACCCTTCTCATCACATGCATCATCAACCAAAATTATGAACCATTCTACATTATTTTTGGGGGGCCTGAAGTTCTTTTTTGGTGTGGGCATGAGTTCTAATATAAATAAAACCTTTTCATAATTTCTTGCAACGAATTACATAAGATTTATTTTAAGGAATTGCTTTTGGAACCCAAGGTTCTTTTGAATCCAATTTGAGATCTATTATTCCATATAATTAGAATATGTATAAAAGAGAAAAAAATAGAAGTTCTACAGTAAAACCATTTAAAAACAAAATTAATTCCCACTGCTGAAGGCTTAAAGGGGAAATCTAGAAAATGGGCAGAGAAAATGGGTTGTATCACTAGATTTTGTTCAGGACCTATTTTTACCAATTTAGTAGCTCAACCCTGGAATTGGAGTAGAGTATTACTATGATTATTATATTTATAATATTACAAGGGACTTATAAGGTATCATTTGGAGCTGAAATTTCTCATAATTATTTTAGCCTAGAAGTAGTAATACTACTTAATCAAGTAAAACATTCTGGTTTTTTTCATGCCATTTAACAATGTATAGTTAAATCACATGTGATTCTTCTATGACAGATAAATTTTATGTCTAATTTAATCAATATCTAGAAAGACTAAAAGCTTAAGACCAAATATATTCTTCATGTCATTTGGACTTAGTTAAAATCAACTTAATTGTATTCTTTCCTATTTCCAAGGAATATATGGGCCTCAGGACATGAGCTTAATTTCACATAGAAAAAATCAATCAGAAAAGAAAATTCTACATGCCAACCACTCCTTTTTTTTTAGACAAGGGGGAATAAAATTAATTTCTTATTTTTCAACCAATTAAGTTTCTATTCTCTAAGTCAGTCTGTTTCTTGGACCATTTGTTTCATTGAAATTTGGATCAAAATTTATTTTAAAATAAGGAGGAAAAACGTATTTAGATAAGAAATAAAGGATAGTGCTCACTTGGGCATCACATATACTAAAACCGGAAAGAAGTAAAGGATAGATCTCTTATCTTCTCTTTAATCATGACAGTCTTAAAGGGGAATCCAATGCACCAACATAGTTGCTTTTTGTTTTGTTTCGTTTGCATCATCCTGCATTATTCTCCTATTTAGCTCTGCTTAACCACTTCTGCCAAGGTATTCCAAAGGGCAAAGGAGAAAGACTGTATGCCGCTTCTGTTTGCTAGGTGTTTGCAATTCTGAGGCAGAGTTTAGGGGGGTCAGTGAACCTGGATTTTATTTAAAGGATTACATTTTTATTTTCATTAACTTCTAACTAAAACGTAGCATTTATGAATGCAGGCAACAAACCCTGTAGCAGTGTTAATATTATAGTGCCTATGATTCGTGCCTCCAACAGAAATGGCATATAATTGTTATATCACTTTCCGGATGTTGCAGATGACTCTATCATTTACACCCATCACTACTTCAAAATTATGGTAGTTATATCTGCTGCTAGATCTAGTTATTTAGGTCTTCAGTGAAGAAGCATGTTATTAGATCACAAAATTATTTTCTAAAATATTTTTGTAAATATAAAATCAATATCATGAGTTTCTTCTTTATATATTTAATGGATTTACAAATGGTATTTTGAGAAGGGTTTCATAGGCCTAATAAGGCTGCCCATGGGATGCATGAAACAAAAGCCATTAAGAACCATAAAGCAGTTATTTTCAACCTTATTAGACCTAACTTTCTCCTCTTTAAAAAATTGAGGTGAAATTCACATCACATACAATGAAGTATTTTAGAGTGTACTATTTAGTGGCGTTTAGCATAGTCACAATATTGTACAACTGTCACTTCCTTCTAGTTTCAAAACATTTTCATCATCACAGAAGAATACCTCATATCCTCTAAGTAATAACTTCCTGTTCCCCCCTGCCACCCGCTGACATCCGTTAATCAGCTTTCTATCTCTATGGATTTGCTTATTTTGGATATGTCACAGGAGAGGAATCATATGATATGTGGCTTTTTGTGTCTGGTGTCTTTCACTTAGCATAATACTTTTGGTGTCCATCCACATTCTAGAATATATCAAATCTTCATTCCTTTTTATGGCTGAATAGTATTTCATTGTGTATCATTGTACATTACAATTTGTTTATCGTACTCAACAATAAAAAGGCAACCTATAGAACAGGAGAAAATTTTTGCAACCTAGTCATCTGACAAATGGTTAATATCCAGAATCTACAAAGAACTTAAATTTACAGGAAAAAAACAAACAACCCCATCAAAAAGCAGGTGAAGGATATGAACAGACACTTCTCAAAAGAAGACACTTATGCGACCAACAAACATATGAGAACAGACACTTCTCAAAAGAAGACATTTATGCAGTCAAAAAACATTTTAAAAAGCTCGTCATCACTGGTCATTAGAGAAATGCAAGTCAAAACCACAGTGAGGTGCCATCTCATGCCAGTTAGAATGGCAATCATTAAAAAGTCAGGAAACAACAGATGCTGGAGAGGATATGGAGAAATAGGAATGCTTTTGCACTATTGGTGGGATTGTAAATTAGTTCAACCATTGTGGAAGACAGTGTGGTGGTTTCTCAAGGATGTAGAACGAGAAATACCATTTGACCCAGCAATCCTATTACTGGGTGTACACAAAAAGGATTATAAATCATTCTACTATAAAGACACATGCACACGTATGTTTATTGCAGCACTGTTCACAATAGCAAAGACTTGGAACCAACCCTAATGCCCATCAATGATAGACGGGATAAAGAAAATGTGGCACATATACACCATGGAATACCATGCAGCCATAAAAAAGGATGAGTTCATGTCCTTTGAAGGGACATGGATGAAGCTGGAAACCATCATGCTCAGCAAACTAACACAGGAACAGAAAACTAAACACCACATGTTCTCACTCATAAGTGGGAGTTGAACAATGAGAACACATGGACACAGGGAGGGGAACATCACACACTGGGGCCTGTCAGGGATGGGGGGACTAGGGGAGCGATAGCATTAGCAGAAATACCTAATATAGATGATGGGTTGATGCGTGCACCAAACCACCATGGCACGTGCATACCTATGTAACAAATCTGCACATTCTGCACGTGTATCCCAGAACTTAAAGTAAAAAAAAAAAAGAAAAAAAAAGACTATAAATTTTTAAATGAACAATGGATTTAAGTAGACATTTCTCCAAAAATATATACAAATGGTCAACAAACACATAAACAGATATTAACTTCATTGGTCATTAAGGAAATACAAATCAAAAGAAGATACCAAAACAAAACAGCAACAACAACTAATGAGGTACCACTGCACGGTCACTAGGATGGCTACAATAATTAAAAACAAATAAAAAATAGGCGTGGAGAAACAGAAACTCTCGTGCATTGCTGGTGGGGATATAAATGCTGCAGCTGCTCTGGACAATGGTTTGGTGATTCCTGAAAAAGCTAAACATAGAATTGTCATATGACCCAGCAATTCCTCTTCCAGGTATAGACCACAGAGAAATGAAAACATATAACATATATCCACACAGAAACTTGTATATATCAATGGTTATAGCAGCATTATTCCTAATACCCAAAAGAAGGAAACAACCTAAGTGTCTATCAACAAATGAATGGATAAATAAAACTCCATTTTAATAGAAAATATTTTGTAACTTTTTTTATTCTTCCAAAATGAAACTGATAGATAATAAAACCTATTACACTCAAAATCTTCAAAAAATCAACATAATGCCTATTAAAGAAGGCATAAAAAATTTGTAATAAAACTGTATGTATCAAATAAAACTATATGTTCAATATGCAGATGTGCAAGCACCAGTCATATGGGGGCAGTTAAAATAATCCAGGGAAGAGATCTTACTTTGTGGACATCTCATGATGTAAATGGCATACTCACTGCTAAAGGAGACTTGTGGCTGCCAGACAACCATTTGCTTAAATATCAGGCTCTATTAATTGAAGGTCCAGTGCTGCGACTGCACACTTGTGCAACTCTTACTCTTCCAGACAATGAAGAAAAGATAGAACGTAACTGTCAACAGGTGATTGCTCAAACCTACACCGTGTGAAGGGACCTTCTAGAAGTTCCCTTGACTGATCCTGACCTCAACTTGTATACTGATGGAAGTTCCTTTGTAGAAAAAGGACTTCGAAAGGTGGGGTATGCAGTGGTCAGTGATAATGGAATACTTGAAAGTAATCTCCTCACTCCAGGAACTAGCGCTCAGCTGGCAGAACTAATAGCCCTCACTCGGGCACTGAAATTGGGAGAAGAAAAAAGGGTAAATATATATACAGACTCTAAGTATGCTTACCCAGTCCTCTATGCCCACGCAGCAATATGGAGAGAAAGGGAATTCCTAACTTCCGAGGGAACACTATCAAACATCAGGAAACCATTAGGAGATTATTATTGGCTATACAGAAACCTAAAGAGGTGGCAGTCTTACACTGCCGGGATCATCAGAAGGGAAAAGAAAGGGAAATAGAAGGGAACCGCCTAGCGGATATTGAAGCCGAAAGAGCTGCAAGGCAGGACCCTCCATTAGAAATGTTTATAGAAGGACCCCTAATATGAGGTAATCCCCTCCAGGAAACCAAGCCCCAGTACTCAGCAGGAGAAATCGAACGGGGAACCTCACGAGTACATAGCTTCCTCCCTTCAGGATGGCTAGCCACTGAAGAAGGAAAAATACTTTTGCCTGCAGCTAACCAATGGAAATTACTTAAAACACTTCACCAAACCTTTCACTTAGGCAGTGATAGCACGCATCAGATGGCCAAATTATTATTTACTGGACCAGGCCTTTTCAAAACTATCAAGAAGATAGTCAGGGCCTGTGAAGTATGCCAAATAAATAATCCCCTGCACTTCAGGCCGTACATTTCAATCCCGTATCTTTAACCTCCTTGTTAAGTTTGTCTCTTCCAGAATCGAAACTGTAAAACTACAAATGGTTCTTCAAATGGAGCCCCAGATGCAGTCCATGACTAAAATCTACCACGGACCCCTAGACCGTCCTGCCAGCCCATGCTCCGATGTTGATGACATTAAAGGCAACGCTCTGGAGGAAATCTCACCTGCATGACCCCTACTATGTCCCAATTCAGCCAGAAGCAGTTAGAGCAGTTGTCAGCCAACCTCCCCAACAGCACTTGGGTTTTCCTGTTGAGAAGGGAGACTGAGACACAGGACTAGCTGAATTTCTAGGCCGACTAAGAATCCCTAAGCCTAGCTGGGAAGGTGAGTGCATCCACCTTTAAACACGGGGCTTGCAACTTAGCTCACACCAGACCAATCAAGTAGTAAAGAGGGCTCACTGAAATGCTAATTAGGCAAAAACAGGATATAAAGAAATAGCCAATCATTATTGCCTGAGAGTACAGGGGGAGGAACAATGATCAGGGATATAAACCCAGGCATTCGAGCCGGCAAGTGCTACCCCCTTTGGGTCCCCTCCCTTTGTATGGGAGCTCTGTTTTCACTCTATTAAATCTTGCAACTGGAAAAAAAAAAAAAAAAAAAAAAAAAAACCTTTAGATGGTCTGTAGGTCTTCCAGCAAAAGTGATGTCTTCCATTATAACTATTTTCCGATAGCCCCATGTGAACAATCTCTTTTTTTTTTTTATCAGCTTAACACATTCTTTAAGAATCACCACCACCTTGACCACCCCTCCCCTCAGAAACATTTAGAATGAAAGCAAGAGAGAGGAGGGAGAGGACAAAAAAAAAAGAAAGAAGGAAAGAAAATGAAAAGAAAAACAGTCCAGTTGGATGGATCCTAGTGAGTAATGAAGGAAAGTAGTAGACAAATAATATGGAGATTTATGGGGCTTATTTAAGCATGTTGGAAGATATCCTATATGTTATGGTAATCCAGTAAGGGGTTTTAAGCAGGTAGAGCCATGATTCAGCCAGGGATCCCTACCTGGTTGGAATGTGGCCAATGAATTGAAAGGGTGCAAGTGTGGAATCCAGGGGTCTGTTTAGGAGGCCATTAGAATAATCCAAACAGGACACAAGAAGGATATTGGGGGTGATGTGATAGAAACAGACTGCTCTTCTGCAGTCATAGAGTCAATGGGAAAGATACAGAAGCTGAGATTCCCAGGGTGGAACAGAAAGAATAAATTCAGCACAGAAGAAGTTAGAAGACTCTAATACGAAGAAGGACAAAGAGGACTGGGTATGGAGATGAGGAAAGGAATTAAGAAGAACTGTGAAGCTGAGAAAGAATGAGTTAAAGGGAAAAATGGAAATAAAGTTAGAAAGATGGGTGGAACTGTAATTTGGAGGCCTTAAAACAGTAGTGGTTTGTATCTTTGAGCACCAAGTACGAAAAAACTGAAATGTTTGTGTACTTTTAAAAAAATAATAAATAAAGTTTTATATTTTTATTTTTATTTTTATTTATTTATTTTTTTTTTTGAGACGGAGTCTCGCTCTGTCACCCAGGCTGGAGTGCAGTGGCCGGATCTCAGCTCACAGCAAGCTCCGCCTCCCGGGTTTACGCCATTCTCCTGCCTCAGCCTCCCGAGTAGCTGGGACTACAGGCGCCCGCCACCTCGCCCGGCTATTTTTTTGTATTTTTTAGTAGAGATGGGGTTTCACCGTGTTAGCCAGGATGGTCTCGATCTCCTGACCTCGTGATCCGCCCGTCTCGGCCTCCCAAAGTGCTGGGATTACAGGTTTTATTTGTTTTTTTAAAGGTAAGATAAAATATTTTGCAGAGGAAAATCTCTTATAAGCCTACTGGCATTGGTTTTACCCTTCCTCATTTAAATTAAAATTCAATTACCCTAATCATCATTAAAAAAAAAAACTTCTCTAGCATTACGCTTCGATAACTCTGTTTTCTGAGAACCAAGAAGGAAACACAAAATGATATGGGATAATAGGAACATAGGTGTAAAGCTAAAGGTATAGTAATCTATCCTGACACTATAGTTTCACAAATTTAAAAAACAGAGTCACAAAGGTAAATGTAACCTTTCTAAGATCTCTATAACTTGTCCAAGATCTCCATAAGAGATTCTTTACTCTTTCTCCATTCAAAAATTATTCATTCACACTCTTCACCAAGTGTCATTGCAATTCCTCTCAATAGAGTATGTATATTTCCCCATCATATTGTTGTTGGACTTGGCCATGTGACCTGCTCTGGCCAGTAAAATATTAGTAGAGACTTTAAGTGTGCTTGCATGATTTAGTTTAGCCTCTTGCACTTTTGTTATTCAACCTTGAGAAGAAGATATTTCATGTAGCTGCTGGACTGAAAAGTTGATGATAACTCATATCTACTCAAAAAGTAATGATAAGAACATGTGGAGCAGACCTAATCTGAACCTGGAGTTTGGAGTCGAGGCAAGCCCAGCCAAAAGCATTATCATGTCCAAGATCAGATGAGTAACAGGCAACATGCAGACCCAAAGAAGAAAAGAATTTGCTGTTTTAATCTCCTGAGATTTCAGGAGCTATTGCTATGCAATAGTAACACAGTGAAAAATCTGACTAATAGTGTCTCATAAAATTAACAATGATAAAATATTCTAACACTTTTTTCAAATGGTTGGATTGACTGCAATTTGGTTTACTTGCATATAACAGAAAAACTCAAACAATAATGTCTAGTCAAAATTAGAAAAAAGTCTAGGATTTTTTCACTGTCTTAGAAAAAAGTCTGGGATTAGGCAATTCAGATATAGTTTAGTGATTCTAGGAGGAGATTACGCACTTTCCAGTGCATGGTTCTACCATCCCTAGGATATGGCCTTCCCTTAATGGCCCATTGCCAGTAGAGCTTCTGCCATCCTATCCAAGATTCAGTAAGAATAAAGGAGAAAACAAGCAAGCAATGATGCATGCCCTTCCTTTTAAGGAGGCTTCTTGAACATTCCACAGAGTCCCCACTGAATTTTATTGGCCAGAACTTAGTCTAAGTACTATACCAAGATTCAAAGAGGCTGTGAAATATGGTCTTTAGCTGGGTAGTAAAGCACTAAGCAAAAATTATGGGGTTCTATTGCCAAAAAGAAGGGGGAGAATATATACTTTGAAGCAACTGGCAGTTTCTACTGCAATGAACAAATAGTTGTTCTCCTATAGGAAGTAGACAATATCTGAAGTATCCAACTCAGATAGATGACAATAAAAACATTAGTAAACTTTAGTGAAATAAATCATCAGAAGGGATGAGTGATAATCATGGATTTCATTATGCCATTTATTTGAAATTTGTTTTCTTGTCAATATGATGTTTTGTTATACATTATAAATGTTTGCAGTTCCATGCAGTAAATAGTACTGAGCACAACAATATGAAAAGCACTGTGTTTGGAACTCTTAGAGTCCAGATATGAATAAGACACAGTCCTAAACTTCATGAAATTTAGCAGAACTATTGAGTTTACCAACTGTACTGGACATTTTTCTTACAAGCTGACAGCTTTCTACCTCAAGCATCTGGTCTATTGACCTTTTAATTTTTTTCTGAATGCTTTTTCCAGTGTCTCTGAGGCTTATCCAGTTCACTAGTAGAAGAGATCCAAAACTTTCTGGGATTTGGTTGTTTTGGAGGAGGGCTATGGGGAGCATCCTGTGCACTATAGGATGTTTAGCAGTGACCCTGGCCTCTACCCACTAGATGTCAGTAGTACCCTCAGTTGTGACAAATGGAAATGTCTCTACACTTTGCTAAATTTCTCCCCATTGATGGGGGTAAAATTGCTCCCAGTTGAGAATTTTAAGGGAATTCTACTAGTCAAATTTTTATAATTTGAAAACCAAAATATAATTAGTAGCATTATTGTGGTTACTGAAGAGATTGAGTTTCTGAAAAGCCCTGACTTTATAATAATCAAAGGTTAAAAATTAATTGAAATGTATAAAAAGCAGTCATAATACAAAATATTGTGAATATAATGAGTTAAATTTTATTGATTTAAATAGAGAATACTGATGTATAGATACTTATCTATCTACTCTGAATGTAAGGCTACAGTGAAATAATGAGAGAAGGGAAACAAATGAAATGAGCCCTACAATTTAGGCTTTCTGCCTGAAGACACATTCCACATGACGGTACTGGTTGGCGGACCCAAGTAAGCACAGCGGTCTCTGGGAGCTGAGAAAACTTCCTCATGATCAGGAACTGGGATCCTCATTCCTAAAATCAGGAACATGACAAGAATGTCCGATCTCTCCATTTCTAGTCAACATTTACTGGAGTTACTAGCCAGTGCATTAAGCATGAAAAAGAAATAAAAGCCATAGAGATTGCAAAGAAAGAAATAAAAAATGCTATTTGCAGACAAAACGATCATGTACATAGAAAAATCCTCAAATATATACAAAATATTACTCGCTAATGAGTGGCTTTAGTAAGGTCCCCAAATGAAAGCTAGCATACAAAAATCAATTGCATTTCTATATATTGGCAACAAATAACTGGAATATGTTATAAAACATTCCAATTACAATAGTATCAACACATGACATTTTAAGAGATAAATATAACAAAGTATGTGCAATATCTGCTTCTGAAAACCAACAAACATCACAGAGACAAATTTTTAAAGACCTGAATAAATAGAGAAATATGCCATATTCATGAATATGAAGAGCCAATGCTGTTGACAGTTCTCTCCAAATTGATCTATAGATTGAAACTAATCCATATCAAATCCCAAGATGTTTTTTGTGAGCGATTGACAAGCTGATTATAAAATTTATATGGAAATGCAAAGGACAAAGCAATTCTGAAGAAGAACCACGTTAGAGAACATATACCACTCGACTCTAAGATTATAAAGATAGATCAATCAAGAGTGAGCTGTTGATGAAAGAATAAATAAATAAGTAAATATATGGAACATAATGGAGAGTTCAGAAATAGCCCTACATATCTATGGTTAGTTGATTTTCAAGAATGGTAGAAGGTAATCCAATGGGGAGGACAGTCTTTTAAAAAATAGCACCAGAACAATTGGACACACATAGGAAAAAAAAAATTAACCTGCACCTTTACTTCATACCGCATACCAAAATTAATTAGAAATCAATCATGGATATAAATGAAAGAAATACAACTCTAAAAATGTTTTAAGAAAACATAGAAATAAATGTTTTTGAATTCAGGATGGACGAGAGAAACAAAAAGCAGGAGCCATAAAAAGAAATGATAAATCAGTGTTTATTGAAATAAAAAAAAATTGACTCTTTAACAGACATTGTGAAGAAAAATGAACAGGCAAGCCACAGAATGGAGAATATATTCACATTACATACATTTGACAAAAGATTTGAATCTGAAAGGGATAGCTTTTATAACTTATAATTTTATAATTTATTTTATAATTATTTATAATTTTATAATTAAATTTATATTTGTTTACTTTTATAATTATATCAATATTTAATTACAAATAATTATTTTATTATATTGTATAATTTGATGATTAAGTTTATAATTTTATAAATTTTATAATTATAAGTAAGTTACTTTTATAATTTAATAATATGAACAAACCAATACAAATAGATACTTTACCAGAGAAGATACAAATAGCCTATGAGCACATGAAAAGATGTTTAATATTATTAGTCATCAGGAAAATACAAATTATAACCACAGTGAGGTATCACTACATATCCAATAAGGTGGTTAAAATTTTTAAATCTAACAATATTAATTATTGAAAAGACACAAGTAATTAAAATTCTCATACATTGCCGGAAGAAATGAAAAATGGTATAGTCACTGTAATAGTTTGTCAAATGTTTATATAGTCTATAAAAGGTACAAATTGTATTAATAACAAAGAGAACTAATTAGTCCTGTAGTCACATATAATATCAACTGGAAAGTAGCTATAACGGAAGATGAGCACGCAATAACCAAGAAGAAGGCATGCTCAAAAGTATTTGAGTGGGCCGGGTGCGGTGGCTCACGCCTGTAATCCCAGCATTTTGGGAGGCTGAGGCGGGTGGATCACGAGGGCAAGAGTTTGAGACCACCTGGTGGTCTCAACATGGTGAAACTCCATCTCTACTAAAAATGCAAAAATTAGCCGGGCATGGTGGCACATGCATGTAATCCCAGCTACTCAGGAGACTGAGGCAGGAGAATTGCTTGAATCCTGGAGGCGGAGGTTGCAGTGAGCCAAGATTGCACCACAGCACTCCAGCCTGGGCGAAAGAGCGAGACTCTGTCTTGGAAAAAAAAAAAAAGATTTTTGAGTTAGCCAAATGTCTTAAAGAAAAATGTGCGGTCTCATTCTTGCACCTCAAGAAATTAAACTGTCATGAGGCTTTACAAATTATAATACGAATAAAAAAATTTTTTAAGTTGTAATAATGCTAACGGACCAGGTCAATAAGTTGTGACGAGAAGACATAGATGACACTACTAACCAATGAATACTTGAGAAATGCATCATTTTAGGAGAGACAACTGGCTGCAAAATTTAACCACAAAAAATAGTCATTATTTTGATTTTGAATCTACTTGGGAGAAATTAAGTTCTAGTCTCCATCCCATCATCAATTGATTGCTAACCCAGATCCTATGACCTTGGTTTGAAAAAAGTCATTTCTGTTAGTTTGTTTTTGTGTTTGTTTTTTCGTTTTTTAGCAAGAAAGATTATCACTTCTAGAAATATTATGTCAACATAGTGTTAGTAAAACTTTAGAAAGATACAAAATTAAGTATAGTAAAAACATTATACAACAACAAAAGAAATATTGAGACTATTAATCAAACTCATAATGTTATTATTTTAGAACAAATTTAAAGGTATGCAGAATAATGTTTTATAGTCCTTGCATTTGTGTGTATTTTCTCTGCTATTTATGTTTAGTCATACTAAATGTGGAATTACTGTTTATCTTTTTTAATTTAGTTAACCCAATTTACCACTAATGTAAATATGTGAGTTTAGTAAGTACACTAATACATGAATTTAATAAGCTAAAAATTAAACAAAGTACAAATACTTTTAATTGTTCCTCTCCATACATCAAAAAATTCTTCACAAAAAAGACATATATAATCAACTACAAATACATAGAGCTAGCCAATACATTCAGCTCAAAGTTAAGCACCTAGCTCCTAGCACAGAGCCTGAGGTTAGTAAGAATTTGATACACATTTGTTAAATGAATATTACAAGTTAAACTGTGGCAAAGGAAATGAATTATAGAGTTCCAGGTATATAAGCCATGACGAGTCTTACAAGTGTGCATTTTTATTATTATTATTATTATTATTATTATACTTTAAGTTCTAGGGTACATGTGCACAACGTGCAGGTTTGTTACATATATATACATGTGCCATGTTGGTGTGCTGCACCCATTAACTAACTCGTCATTTACATTAGGTATATCTCCTAATGCTATCCCTCTCCCCTCCCCCCACCCCACAGCAGGCCCTGGTGTGTGATGTTCCCCTTCCTGTGTCCAGGTGTTCTCATTGTTCAGTTCCCTCTTATGAGTGAGAACATGCGGTGTTTGGTTTTCTGTTCTTGCGATGTGTGTATTTTTTTTTCTTTTTTCTTTTTCAGTAATCTTTACCCTAGCACTGGATAAATATGTATTTTCTAATAGTGACACAGAAGCATGATGGATAGCAAAGAGAAGCTAACCTAGAATGTTCTCTTTTAAAAAAGAATAAAGCACAATTTGACTAACTTATATTTGGTAAATTACAAGCCAAATGTAATAAAAAAAATTAGGACAGTAGTTTTCTTTGGAAAGAAAAGAATTCTAATGCCAAATCTAGTACTTGGTAAACTAGAGTAGAATATACATTTACCATTACATTAAAAAAGCCAGTCACCATGACTGTGTTAAAATATATATTGCAATGAAAAAGTGAACTGGCTACATTTTTTCATATACTTCTAAATTTGTTTCTTATTTTAGAAACCAGGAACAAATATAGATCACAATGTATTTAAAGGTTCGGATTCTTTTTTCCTATATAATGACCTCTAGAGCAGTGTTCTGTTAATTACTAACTCAACCACTTTGAAAAGACTTTGAAAAGAAAATATGTTTCAAATATGTACAAGCATATTGTACATATTGTATGTCAAACTTAGCTTTCAGAGATACAGTTTTGTATCAGGAATAATATAAAATCTTACAGGGAGAAGACATAGTATGTCCATATTTTGTATAATCAACAAACACGAAAACCTTGAAAAATGCTATGTACCAATTAAAATTTAAGAGACTAAATTAAGGTTTTATTTTTCCTAATACTCAACTCACCAACGAAACTTGTTTCTCATAGGTTCAGACCTTTGACACATCAGGAATTGTTAATTCTTATCAGTATCACTGAACTTTGCCTTTTTTGGAGCTGGTGAGTTTTGCTGAAAGGGATCCATAAAATCAATTCAATACCTGTAAGAATGGTGACCATTCCATTTTGGTGAGCTTATTTAGGTCAATGAAAAACTCTCAAGTTTTGTCCTTTGCTTTGGCTCCAGACTTACTCAACATTACCAAAGTTGTTAAAATTAAAATTTCTAGTATCTTTGTGTTTCCTGGCCACTTCTCTTCAGACTTGCTTAAATACACTTCTTTTTCCTCAACAGGTAGCTTTTAGGCACTTGTATATTCAGTAAAATAAATGTTTTAATAGATTAGAAGAGGCTTAAGTGAAATATTGTCAAATGCTAAGAAGGCCCATTTCATCATTAAGATCTAGTCTTGTCCATATCTCACAATATCTATCATCCACTTTTCCTCCTTCCCCCATTCTCAGGCACTTGTTACCTGTACTATTTTTTCTGGATATTTTAACCAGCTTCCTGTTGCAGAGGCTTGTAACTACCTATTATTTTACAGTTCTTCCTTAATAATAGAACCCCAAATTTATCTTGAGTGGCAAGGTACCCAGCTAGTAAAATCATTCCCTAGCCTCACTTGTAGCTAGGCATATCCATGTGATGAAGTTTTTGCCAATGAACTTAACTCTCATGAACTCCAGTGAAGATGGAAACAAAAGTGTTACAGAAGACTTTCTGGAAGACTTCTTGAAATCTGCTGGGAATTGAGCCCATTTTGCCCTCCTCCATCCTCCTTCCTGCTGTATATAGATTGGTAGTAATGGTCAGTGTGCCAATAGCCATCTTGGAAGCCAGCACTAGTGTGACGAAAGAATTCTAGACACCAGATGGCCATGAATCTATCATACTGGCTAGTCCCACTGCTGACTTCTCCGATTTCTTTTACTTGAAATAAAAGTAAACTATGGAGTTATAGTGGCAAATGGATGGCAGGCTCAAACAGGGTCACTGAGGACAGTTTAATGAAGGGACTCTGCAGGGGTGTGAGCAGGGTTAAGTCAAATTAACAAGGGACCGTGAAGCATCCTCTTTTAGTTACAGCAAGGAAGCCTGTTTGCCCCTGGGCCAAAAGAGACGAGAGAGAGCAGACCCCAGGTTCCTGATAGGAGTTCCTTATGGCCTTCAAGGTAACACTCCTGGCAGGGAAGGACTCAGGATAATAACCACTCTGGCCTGGTTCTCTACCTGCTCTCATTTCTCCTGCTGTGTTTCCTATGGCCAACATCAATAATAAATTACCGGGTAAAATTAGCCTGTTTAAATAGTCCATAAAAGTTAGCCATTAGAAGCACAAGGCAGGGTAGAGAAGGATAGAAAGCAAATCTAGAGAAACAAATAGAAAATGTCCAGCACAATTGCCTAATTGCCGTCCTGCTTTCAAACTATCCGTCCCCCTCCGCACCGCCCCTCAAATATCCACCCACATTTTACTATTATCTTCTTGAAGTAGAAACCAATATTATCATTTTCCTCCTTTGCCAAAAATTCGTCAGGGTATACTACTTGTCTAACAAATCAAGTCCAAACCCTTTAACTGAGTACATAAGGCTATCACCATCTTGTTCCAGTCTGCTTTTCCAAACTGATTTCTCTGCAGTTTCCTACATGTATCGTGTGCTGCAACCAGATCATAAGAATCACCATTCCAAACACAGTCTGGGCTTTCCCATTTCCTTTGCCTGTGTTCTTCTTAGCTCAAGAGGCAGGACACTGCTTTCACTTTCTTACTTTCTTGCCTTGAAAAACCTCACCTATATTTTAAGGCATAGCTCAAAGTGTCATGAACTCTAAGAAAACTTCTTGACACCCTGAGATAGGTTTTCCCTCTCCTTTTTTTGAATTTAGCACTTTGTTTCTACCCCTCAAATTGATGGCCAAATACAGATTCCCTCCTCTACTTCCCACAACATGCTCCTTCTCAATAAATGGCCCCTTCATCCTGCCAGTCTCCCAAGCTACCACTTTGGAGTCATCCTTGGCTCCTTTTTCTTCCCACTTCCCATATCCAGCAAATCCAAGTTCCTGTATCTTCAACATATATCCTGAATTCAACCCCATTACTACCTATCCTAGCCAACCACCATCCAGTTCTTGCTGTGTTATTGCAATAGTTGCTTTCTCATTAGTCCTTACCTACTACTACTCTCTTATCAACATGACAGCAAGAGCCATTCTTTTAAAATCTAAGTGAGAGCATGTCACACCTCTGCTCAACATCCTCCACTGGCTTCTCACCTCATCCAAAATAAAAGCTAGAGGCTTTTCAATACCCTCCAGGCCCTAATATAATACGATCCTCCATGTCCCCACTGTCTCACATACCACCTCTCTTACTTCATAATTCCTGTCTCACTTACTCCATTGCAGTGATGTTTGTCCCATTGCCATTGCTACACTCATCACACCTATGTCCTTCTCAAGTCCTTTGCACTTGCTCTGACCTAAACATTTCTTCCCCAGCACCCCCATGGCTTATTCTTTGAATTCTTGAAGTTCTCTGTTCAATTACTAACTTTCCAGTGAGGCCATCCCTAATTACAGAAGCCCATGTCCTCATCTCCAACATTTCCTATTCTCTTTACCCTACTTTACTTTTTCTGTAGCATGTATCAACATCCTACTTACTTTGTATGTACTGGTAGTTTATATATGATCTCTTTCCTCACTATAATGTAAGCTCCATAAACCACAAGCATGTTATTCGTTGCCTCAACATTAATGCCTGTACACAATAGGCACAGAGTACATGAAAAAACTAATCACATAAGTTTGTATTCATTTTGTAAAATTATGTAATCTCTATCACTTTATAATAGAAATATAATGTGAGCTACATATATAATTTAAACTTTTCTATTTCCTACATTTTCAAAAAGTAAAAATAAACAAGAAATTGATTTTCTATTTGATTTAACTCAGTGTATTCAAATCGTTATCAACATATAATCAATGTAAAATTATTTGTTAAATATTTTACATTCTGTTTCTCATACTAGGTCTTCAAACTTTGGGGTGTGTTTTACACATGGAACAGATCTCAATTTGGATTAGTCACACTCCTAGTGCTTAATAGTCACATGTATCAAGTGGCTACTGTATTGGTCAGTGCACAGAATAGCTATAATGGTGAAAAATTGCAAGAGAGGAAAGGAAAAGTTCTAATATTCCAGCAAGCTCTGGGACATGTGGCAAGTGAGGGAATGAAGAGTTTTCAATATGAAAAAACCAGAAGGAAGATGGCACCTATGAGAAATGTCCAGGATCAGTTAAGGCAAGCCGATAGATTGTTTTTTAGAACATCTGAAGTTGTAAGAGGATGTGTTTACATGGAGATACAAGTTCCAAGGACAGTGTGGGAAGAGTGATTCGCAAAGACAAGAATGGGTAATGAATTCAGAAGGAAGTGCAGCAGAGAGCTCTGCTGTTCAGGAAATGGTGGAAGGTAAGAGAGATGAGAAGACTGGTGGGCTACCTGATCCAAGGTTCCATATGGAACTCTGGAAAAGTGTTCCTTTGTGTTTGTTTGTTTGTTTTGTTTTGTTTCCTTTCTAATATCAGTAGAGGCCAATTGCTGGGATAGCCATGGTCCAGTGAGCAATCAGAGGGCTTTCTTCAAACTTTCAAGTTAATTCGTGGTTTTCTCAAGGTGGAATAACAGTTTAAGAGAAGTGCTTCATTAGAACTACAATTCAATGGGAGGGTGCAGTACTTGTCTAATTTATCTATAATATTAATCCTTTAATATTTTATAGATGGCTTCTTTACTCACAATTTAACCAAGCATGTCATCATCTATGGCAGAGGAGAGGCAGAGTAATTTTCTTAGCAATTATTTCAGAAGTGTTGGCAAAAAATAAAGGTTGACACAAAGAAATAAAACATCGGAATTTGAGGGGAAAAGAAAATTTAGTTCCTTTCTCTCCTAGTCACTATGCTACTTGTGGCTTTTGCAGTGATGGTATGGTAGAAGTGAACAGAAATAGAAAGTAGAAATATTGCTGTTTAGCTTATATAGTTTTGCCATTTGGCACCGCTCCCCCCCCCCCCCAAAAAAAAAAAAAAAACCTGATACTTTTTCTCATTGGATAGTTTTGTGAGTTCTTAGGAGACCGTCTGTGTCATCTCACATTTCCAGAAAGTCTTCTTGAGCAGTTCCTTGCAAGACAGCCAAAGTGGTCCACACTTGGCCTATGTGATACATGCATACATCCTTGCCCTACCAGATTGTCTCATTATAGCCTTGTCTTTTTTCCTCAGCCATCATAGGTCCTCTTATTCAGCCTCCCCTTTCATTTCAAAGTCAGAACTCAGAACACTAACACTGACAATTCCTGAAATTATTATTTGAAATTCCAAGTGAAGTGCTCTGTTTCTGTATTGTATTTACAACAAATTACTAAAGATGTTATTTTTTTCTCTCACTTCATTCTTGTAAGAGGTTAGGCTGAGCAAGAAATGGACAATTTTGTTATTTTATTGTATAGAAAAAAATGGAAATTGTTGCAATTGCTGCTGTTGTGCATAAAGCTAGCTCATATTCTTAACAACCCACCTTAGATTGATTGATTGATTGATTTTTTTGAGACAGAGTCTTGCTCTGTCGCCCCAGCTGGAGTGCAGTGGTATGATCTCAGCTCACTGCAGCCTCCACCTCCCGGGTTCAAGCAGTTCTCCTGCCTCAGCCTCCTAAGTAGCTGGGATTACAGGCACCCACCACCACACCTGGCTAATTTGTGTATTTTTAGTAGAGATGGCGTTTCACCATGTTGGCCAGGCTGCTTTTGAACTCCTGACCCCAAGTGAACTGCCCACCTTGGCTTCCCAAAGTGCTAGGATTATAGGTGTGAGCCATCATGCCCGGCCACCAATCCTAGATTTTTGAGGCAGTCTTTTAATCTGAGTACATGTTGGTCTCTCTGTGATCTATATTACACTGCTTTTCACAGCAGCTACTAGTAGTGGAAATACATAATTGTGTCTGGGAGTCATAGCAAATGAGATGAGCAGGACCAAGTTGGACTTAATCCTGAGGGATCTAGCCATGCTAAGGAGTGTGGATTTTATTGTGAAGGCGTATGCCTTAAGGGAAAAAAAAGAAGAAAAGAAGGGGAAGGAAGGCGAAGGGAAGGGAAGAAAAGGGAGGGGAAGAAGAGGGAGGGGAAGAAGAGGGAGGGGAAGGAGAGGGAAGGGAAGGAGAGGGAAGGGAAGGAGAGGGAGGGGAAGGAGAGGGAAGGGAAGGAGAGGGAAGGGAAGGAGAGGGAAGGGAAGGAGAGGGAGGGGAAGGAAAAGGAGGGGAAGGAAAAGGAAAGGAAGAGAGGGGAGGGACTCTTGTTTGCCTGATTGCTCATTCTAATAACTCTTTAATTTATCTTCCACTTTTTGCTGCCAAACTTCTCAAATGAGTCCTCTTTACTGATACTTATGTAATAGGATGTCATAGGACTTTTACTGTTTTATCAGTTTCTGAGTGAGGCTCTAAACTTGAGAACAAAATGTTTTGTTATCCACAAATTATAAGAAGACATATCATACTCTCCATAACTGAAGAGTGACTCAAAAGAGGCAGCCTAAAAATTAATCACGTGATTTGTTCTGGCCTACCTTGATGAGGGGAGACTTAAAGATTCAAAAAGATGAAAAAGGACTTTTTCACAGGAAGAATCATAAAGGCTGAATATGCAAACAAATAATGGCTGGACTATATATGCATATATGTCAAAAGAACTCTAACCCACAGCTGCAACAATCAGCCAGAGAAGCCAAACCACAACCTCTGTAGCAATTGGTCAGAACAGTCAAGACTTGGTCAGTGACTGCCAGCTTCTCTATTTGTTGATGTTGAGACAGGGTCTCACTCTGTTGCCCAGGCTGTGAGGGTAGTGGCATGATATTGGCTCACTGCAGCCTCAATCTCCCAGGCTCAAGTGATCCTCCCACCCCAGACTCCTGAGTATCCGGAGACTAATGTTTAGCCCCATGAAGCCTGGTTAATTTTTATTTTTTTATTTTTTAATTTTTCAGTAGAGATGGGGTTTTGTCATGTTGCCCAGACTGGTCCAGAACTGCACTGAAGTGATCTGCCCACCTCGGCCTGCCATGGTGCTGGGATTACAGGTGTGAGCCATGGCGCCCAGCCACGTCTCTATTTCTTGCCCCCTTTTTCAACTCAGGACCAGCCAGAGAAAGCCAAGTATACTCCTCAAACCAATCATGTAAAATGCTGCACTTCTAGTTTGCCTTCCTCTAGTTTCCTTGGGCCAACAGTTTCAATCAGAGCATACCTGAAAGGCTTCCCACTGTCCTGCCTGTCTGCCTTGAGTCTCTGCCAAATGTAACTGATGGTGGCTGACACATCTGCTATAGCAAAGCTCTAAGTAAATAACCTCACTTCTCATTTGGGTGTCCTTCATTTATTTCCACAGTTGATAGAGTGTTATGACATTTCTCCTCTCCTCTGCTTGGGGAACAGAACAGGGTGCTCCCCCATAAGCTACAGCCAAAGGCCATGGAGGCTGACACCTTACTCAATTCCAACAAATGTTTAAAGGGGAGGCTCACTTTGACTTCTGTGTGGAGGATAAATTATTAAGAAGACATGAGTTCTTAGCAGCATATGATGTAACTATTTTAAGGCTTATTCTACTAGATGACCAACTTAGAGGCTATTGCCATCATCAGAATAAAAAATGATAGATGAGCAGTATTAATGGCAGTATATTTTAGAGATAGAGCCTGTGGGATCTACTGATTAACTGGAGGGAGTTGTATGGCAAAGATAAATTAAGGAGCCTCTTAAGTTGGGAGCCTCAGCAGCTGGATGGATAAGGTCATAATTGAAATTGGGAAAACCTGTGGGGAAGTGAATTTGGAGAGCAGACAGAAAAATCAAGAGTCCTATTTTGTCCAGTCCGATTTGAGGTGCCTATTAGATTTCAAAGGGATACACCAAGAAGGTACTCAGGTAAACATGATGAGACACATCAGCTGTATTACTCGGCACTCTGGGTTTCATTCCCATTCCTGCTGCTTAAAAGGTGGGTACCTTTGGTTGATTTTGTTAACTTCCTGAGCTTCTATTCCCTTATCTTTTACTTATTCATTTATTTAAACTTTTTTATTTTCATAGTTTAAAATATGGTGGCATTTGGGTACATGAGTAAGTTTTTTAGTGGTGATTTGTGAGATTTTGAGCATCACCCAAGCAGCATACACTGAACCCAATTTGTAGTCTTTTATCCCTCACCCACTTCCCACCCTTTCCCCTTGAGTCCCCAAAGTCCATTGTGCCATTCTTATGCCTTTGCATCCTCATAGCTTAGCTCCCACTTATGAGTGAGAACATATGATGTTTGGCTTTCCATTCCTGAGTTACTACACTTAGAATAATAGTCTCCAATTCCATCCAAGTTGCTGCTGATGCTATTAATTCATTCCTTTTTATGGCTGAGTAATATTCCATTGTATATATACACCACAGTTTCTTTATCCACTTGTTGATTTATGGGCATTTAGGTTGGTTCTACATTTTTGCAATTGCGAATTGTGTTGTTATAAACATGCAGTGCAAGTATCTTTTTCATATAATGACTTCTTTTCCTTTGGGTAGATACCCAGTAGTGGGACTGCTGGGTCAAATGGTACTTCTACTTTTAGGTCTTTAAGGAATCTCCACATTGTTTTCCATAGTGTAGAAGTATTCCCTTTTCAGATGAGTTCGTGTCCTTTGTAGGGACATGGATGCAGCTGGAAGCCATCATTCTCAGCAAACTATCACAAGAACAGAAAACCAAACACCGCATGTTCTCACTTATAGGTGGGAATTGAACAATGAGATCACTTGGACACGGGAAGGGGAACATCACACACTGCGGCCTACTGTGGGGAGGGGGGAGGGAGGAGGGATGGCATTGGGAGTTATACCTGATGTAAATGATGAGTTGATGGGTGCTGACGAGTTGATGGGTGCAGCACACCAACATGGCACATGTATACATATGTAACAAACCTGCACGTTGTGCACATGTACTCTAGAACTTAAAGTATAATAATAATAATAAAAAAGAAGTATTCCCTTTTCATCGCATCCACGCCAACATCTATTATTTTTTGAGTTTTTTAATATGGCCACTTTTGTAGGAGTAAGGTGGTATCGCATTGTGGTTTTGATTTGCATTTCCCTGATCATTAGCAATGTTGAGCATTTTTTCATATGTTTGTTGGCCATTTATATATCTTCTTTTGAGAATTGTCTGTTCACGTCCTTAGCCCACTTTTTGATGGGATTGTTTTTTTTTTTCTTGTTGATTTAGTTGAGTTTGTTGTCAATTCTGGATATTAGTCCTTTGTCAGATGGATAGGTTGTAAAGATTTTCTCCCACTCTGTGAGGTGTCTGTTTACTCTGCTGGCTGGTCCTTTTGCCATGCAAAAGTTCTTTAGTTTAATTAAAGTCCCAGATAATTATCTTTGTTTTTATTGCATTTGCTTTTGAGTTCTTGGTCATGAAATCCTTGCCTAAGCCAGGGTCTAGGAGGGTTTTTCTGAGGATATCTTCTAGAATTTTTATAGTTTCAGGCCTTAGATTTAAGTCCTTGATCCATCTTAAGTTGATTTTTGTATAAGGTGAGAAATGGGGATCCAGTTTCATTCTCCTACATGTGGCTAGCCAATTATTCCAGCACCATTTGTAGAATAGGGCCCTTTCCCTACTTTATGTTTTTGTTTGTTTTGTCAAGGATCAGTTGCTGTGAGTATTTGGGTTTATTTATGGGTTCTCTATTCTGTTCCATTGACCTATGTGTGTATTTTTATACCAGTGCCATGCTGTTTGGGTGACTATGGCCTTATAGTATAGGTTGAAGTCAGATAATGTGATGGCTCCAGATTTGTTCTTTTTGCTTAGTCTTGCATTGGCTATGGGGGCTCTTTTTTGGTTCTGTGTGAATTTTAGGATTGTTTTTTCTAGTTCTATGAAGGATGATGGTGGTATTTTGATAGGAATTGCATTGAATTTGTAGATTGCTTTTGGTAGTATGGTCATTTTCACAATATTGATTCTACCCTTCTATGAGCATGGGATATGTTTCCATTTGTTTGTATCATCTGTGATTTCTTTCAGCAGTGTTTTGTAATTTTCCTTGTTGAGGTCTTTTACCTCCTTGGTTAGGTATGTTCCTAAGTATTTTTTTTTTTTTTTTTTTTTTTTGCAGTTATTGTAAAAGCAGTTGAGTTCTTCATTTGATTCTCAGCTTAGTCACTGCTAGCGTATAGCAGAGCTATGGATTTGTGTACATTAATTTTGTATCCTGAAACTTTGCTGCATTCATTTATCAGTTCTAGTAGCTTTTTGGAGTCTTTAGAGTTTTCAGCAAACAGCAACAATTTGACTTCCTCTTTACCTATTTGGATGCCCTTTATTTTTTTTTCTTGTCTGATTGCTCTGGTTAGGACTTCCAGTACTATGTTGAAGAGAAGTGGTGAAAGTGGGCATCCTTGTCTTGTTCCTGTTCTCAGAGGGAATGTTTTCAACTTTTCCCCTTTAAATATTATGCTGGCTGTGGGTTTGTCATAGATGGCTTTTATTACATTAAGGTATGTCCCTTCTATGTCAATTTTGTTGAGGGTTTTAATCATAAAAGGATGCTGGATTTTGTCAAATGCTTTTTCTGCATCTATTTAGATGATCATGTGATTTTTGCTTTTAATTCTGTTTATGTGGTGTATCACATTTATTGACTTGCATATGTTAAGCAATCCCTGCATCCCTGGTATGAAACTCACTTGATCATGGTGGATTATCTTTTTGATACATTGTTGGATTCCATTAGCTAGTATTTTGTTAAGGATTTTTGCATCTATGTTTATCAGGGATATTGGTCTGTAGTTTTCTTTTTTTGGTTATGTCCTTTCCTGATTTTGGTATTATGGTGATACTGCCTTCATAGAATGATTTAGGGAGGATTCCCTCTTTCTCTATCTTGTGGAATAGTGTCAATAGGATTGGTACCAATTCTTCTTTCAATGTCTGGTAGAATTCAGCTGTGAATCTGTCTGGTCCCGAATTTTTTTTGTTGGTAATTTTTTTTATTACCATTTCAATCTTGCTGCTTGTATATTGGTCTGTTCAGGGTATCTGATTCTTCCTGATTTAAGCTAGGAGGGTTGTATCTTTCCAGCAATTTATCCACCTCCTCTAGGTTTTCTAGTTTATGTGTGTAAAGATATCCATAGTAGCCTTGAATGATCTTTTGTATTTCTGTGGTGTTGGTTGTAATATCTCCTGTTTCATTGCTAATTGAGCTTATCTAGATTTTCTCTCTTCTTTTCTTGGTTATTCTTGCTAATGATGTATCATATTTTGTTTTATCTTTTCAAAGAACCAGCTTTTTGTTTAATCTATCTTTTGTATTTTTTTGTGTGCCAATTTCATTTAGTTCTACCTTGATTTTTGTTATTTCCTTTCTTCTCCTGGGTTTGGGTTTGTTCTTATTTCTCTAGTTCATTAAGGTATGACCTTAGATTGTGTATTTGTACTCTTTCAGACTTTTTGATGTAGGCATTTAAGGCTATGAACTTTCCTCTTAGCATGATCTTTGCTGTATCCCAGAAGTTTTGATAGGTTATGTCAGTATTATTGTTCACTTCGAAGAATTTTTTTTTTTTTTTGAGACGGAGTCTCGCTCTGTCGGCCAGGCTGGAGTGCAGTGGCTGGATCTCAGCTCACTGCAAGCTCCGCCTCCCGAGTTTACGCCATTCTCCTGCCTCAGCCTCCCGAGTAGCTGGGACTACAGGCGTCCACCACCTCGCCTGGCTAGCTTTTTGTATTTTTAGTAGAGACGGGGTTTCACCGTATTAGCCAGGATGGTCTCGATCTCCTGACCTCGTGATCTGCCCGTCTTGGCCTCCCAAAGTGCTGGGATTACAGGCCACTTCGAATAATTTTTTAACTTCCATCTTGATTTCATTTTTTACCCAATGATCATTCAGGAGCAGGTTATTTAATTTCCATGTCTTTGCATGGTTTTGAGGGTTCTTTTTGGAGTTGATTTCCAGTTTTAGTCCACTGTTGTCTGAGAGAGTACTTGGTATAATTTCAATTTTCTTAAATTTACTGAGACTTGTGTTGTGGCCTATCATATGGTCTATGTTGGAGAAAGTTCCATGCACTCAAGAACAGAATGTATATTCTGTGTTTGTTGGGTAGAATGTTCTGTTAAATATCTGTTAAGTCCATTTATTCCAGGGCATAGTTTAAATCCATTGTTTCTTTGTTGACTTTCTTTCTTGATGACCTGTCTAGTGCTGTCAGTGGAGTATTATAATCCCCCACTATGATTTTGTTATTGTCTTAGGTCCAATAGTAATTGTTATAAGTAATTATTATAGGGAATTACTTATAAGTAATTCTTATAAGGAATTATAGTGAATTACTTATAAGTAATTCTTAGGTCCATTACTTAGGTACAGTAGTAATTGTTTTATAAACTTGGGAGCTCCAGTGTTAGGTGCATATATATTTAGGATTCTAACATTTTTCTGTTGGACAAATCTTTTATCATTGTATAATGTCCCTCTTTGTCTTTTTAAATTGGTGTTGCTTTAAAGTTTGTTTTGTCTGATACAAGAATAGCTATTTCTGCTCACTTTTGATGTCCATTTGCATGGAATGTCATTTTTCCACATTTAAAGTTTATGTGAGTCCTTTGTATTAGGTGAGTCTCTTGAAGGCAGCAGATACTTGGGTTGGCAAATTCTTACCCATTCTGCAATTCTGTATCTTTTAAGTGGAGCATTTAGGCCATTTACATTCAACATTAGTATTAAGATGTGAGGTACCATTCCATTCATCGTGCTATTTGTTGCCTGTGTAACTTTTTTTTTAAATTGTATTTTTGTTTTATAGGTCCCGTGAGATTTATCCTTTTGATGTGTTTCCATGACTTGTTTCAAGATTTAGAGCTCCTTTTAGCAGTTCTTGTAGTGGTGGCTTGGTAGTGGTGAATTCTCTCAGTATTTTTTTGTCTGAAGAAGATTGTATCTTTTCTTCATTTATGAAGCTTAGTTTGACTGGATACAAAATTCTTGGCTGGTAAGTGTTTTGTTTAAGGAGGCTGAAGATAGGGCCCCAATCTCTTCTAGCTTGGTGGGTTTCTGCTGAGAAATCTGTTATTAATCTGATAGGTTTTCCTTTATAGGTTGCCTGATGCTTTTGCCTTACAGCTCTTAAGATTCTTTTCTTCATTTTGACTTTAGATAACCTGATGACAATGTGCCTAGGTGATGTTCCTTTTGCAATGAATTTCCCAGGTGTTCTTTGAGCTTCTTGTATTTCAATGTCTAGTCTCTAACAAGGCTGGGGAAGTTTTCCTCAATTATTCCCCCAAATACGTTTTCCAAACTTGTAGATTTCTCTTCCTTCTCAGAAACTCTGATTATTCTTAGGTTTGGTCATTTAACATAATCCCAAACTTCTTGGAGGCTTTGTTCATTTTTTTCTTATTCTTTTTTCTTGGTCTTTGTTGGATTGGGTTAATTTGAAAACCTTGTCTTCAAGCTCTGAAGCTCCTTCTTCTGCTTTATTCTCTTGTCTTTTAAAATTGGCATAATTATAATGAAGAAAGCAATATTTAGAGTCTCAAATTTCCCAACTCTAATCCCAAACTATTTCACTCCACTGCTATCTTCTTATTCCCCAGGTATCCATTTGCTGCCTTTTATTTTTATTTTTATTTTCTTTCAAGTTTTTTAGAGGCAGGGTCTTACTCTGTCACCCAGGCCGGAATGAAGTGGTGGGGTCATAGCCCACTGCATCCTTGAATGACTGGGCTTAAGCAATCCCCCTGCCTCACCCTCCTGAGTATCTGGGACTACAGGTACACACCACCATGTCCAGCTAGTGTGTGTGTGTGTGTGTGTGTGAGAGAGAGAGAGAGAGAGAGAGACAGAGTCTTGCTTTGTTGCTCAGGCTGGAGTGTAGTGGCACAATCTTGGCTCACTGCAACCTCTACTTCTTAGGTTCAAGCAATTCTTGTGTCTCAGCCTCCTGACTACCTGGGATTACAGGTGAGCACCAACACACCTGGCTAATTTTTATATTTTTAGTAGAGACGAGGTTTCACCATGTTGGCCAGGCTGATCTTGAACTCCTGACCTCAAGTGATCCACCCGCCTTGGCCACCCAAAGTGCTGGGATTACAGGCATGAGCCACCGTGCCTGGGCACCCAGCTAATTTTTTAAAAACTTTTTTGGTAGATACAGGGTCTTGCTATGTTGCCCAGGCTGGTTTCAAACTCCTGGCTTCAAGCGATCATCACACCTCAGCCTCTCAAAGTACTGGGATTACAACATGAGCCACCTAACCTATTTGAGAATATGTCTATTATTCTCTCTTATCTCTCATTGTCCAGATACTCTAGAGATTTATTTAATCTACATCTCATGCACTCACACTGTTTCTTCTTATTAGCTCATGATGCCATCATTTGAAGACTTGTTCTGCCAATTTGACATACACTGATGGCAAGGCCTCATGGGGTCAATGTTGGGCACCCAGCTTACCACTTTTTAGCTTCTATCTAAGCTCAGATATTTTTTCCTTAAAAATACTGCTGTGTCAGAATAGCTGGGTCCATGGAAGTTTACAGCATCAACCACACTCTGTGGCCATGTTATGTACTAGGCCACCTCATTGTGATTTGGATATTTGCCACTCAGGGTGATTCCCTCTGCTAATCCTGTAATTGGGTCTCCTAATTGTTGCACTCTGTACAACAGGGGTCCCCAACCCCCAGGAAACGGTACTGGCCCCATCCCTTGCTACTGTTCTGTAGCCTAATTAGAACCAGGCCACACAGCAGGAGGTGAGTGGTGGGTGAGTAACTTCATCTGTATTTGCAAACACTCCTCATTGCTCACATTAGGGCCTGAGCTCCACCACCTGTAAGATCAGTGGTGGCATTAGCCTCTCATAGGAGCATAGACCCTATTATGAACTGTGCATGCAAAGGATCTAGGTTACATGTTCTTTATGATAATCTAATGCCTGATGATCTGTCACTATCTCCCACCACCCCTAGATGGGACCATCTAGTTGCAAGAAAACAAGTTCAGGGATCCCACCAATTCCACAAGATGGTGAGTTGTATAATCACTTTATCATATATTGCAATGTAATAATAATAGAAATAAAGTGCACTATAAATATAATGCACTTGAATAATCTCAAAACCATCTCTCTGTCCTGGTGCATGGAAAAACTGTCTTCGGTGAAACCAGTCCTTGGTACCAAAAAGGTTGGGGATTGTAAAATGTTTGGGGACTGTTGCTGTACAATATTATCTTTCTCGGCTCTCCATGAAAAGTCCCAAATGCCAATTTCCCAAACTATATTCACCCTAACTTATATAACTAAGAGACAATTATAATTATGTATTTTATCACAGAGTAAAAATCTACCTAAAAGTGAAATGTAATATCTACCATTACATACAGGGAGACCAGCTTAATTTCTAAGCATAGAATCCTATTTCAACTCTAACTCAACTATCACTTTATTTCAATGTATTAATACCTATCTTCTGTTTCTTTATTATTTGTTTGGCTTCTCATCAGAATTCAAGTTACTTAAAGGCATATTCACTGTTATTTATCTTTAGATCCTTAGCCCTAAATACTTAGTAAATAAATGATAAAATAGGACAAAGAGAAGGGAGATTTTTTTTTTCATAGTCAGATAGTTTTGGTTGTCTGCTATAACTATCATTAGATAGAACATTTTACTTTATTAAAGCAAAATGGATCACCATTAATAATCAGAGAAAACCTCAGAAGCTGATTGGCGATGGTCTTTTATACATTTTGAGAAGCATCGGTAAGCATTTTTGTACCTACAAAGCAAAATGTGCTGTACCAAGTGCTGATGTTATAAACTCCCTAGAATGTCACAGTCTCCTGCCATTCACCATCTCAAAATAATCATCATACTTCAATATTCCATTTTTATTGCTTTTATCCCTTCATTTAGAGGTCATAAAAATTATATTTATAATGTAATAAAAACATAATGTAAAAATTATGTATTTAAATATGTAAAATTAGATATACTTCTGGTAACAAAAGTGTTACATGCCCATTGTAAAATATTTAAACAACGTAGAATGTTTACATAAAAAGTGTTACTTTTTCATAATCCCACCCCCAAGAGATAATTATAAATTTTCCTATGATGTACACTCTTCTGGATTTTTTAAGCACACATTCAAACACCTAGATCATGTATTTTACAAAAATGTGATCAGGTTGTATATAGTTTGGCAATTTTTATCACTTCAGTAGTTATCTTTGTCAGCATGTATAGATATAACATACTATTTTAAGAATTGCATAATTTCCATAGAGATGTATGTTTTTTAATTGGCTCGCAACTGATGAACAATTAAGAGGTTTCTAATTTTTACTATGAAAACAGAGTTGCAATGAATACCTACATAGATAAATCTTTCTGCATTTGTGCAACTTTTTCTCAGGAAAACTTCTTAGAAGTAGAATTTTTGACTTGAAAATCATCAATATTTTAATTTTGAATGTAATTTTATTTTAAATAGATATTTCCAAACTGCGTTGCATAAAGTTATGCTAACTTGCATTGTAGAATGTAATGTTTACACAAGAATGGAATGTTTTCATCACTAGGCTCATCGTTTTAATATTTTCTAAGAAAAATATCTCACTGCTTGAATTTATATTTCTTTCATTGGTAGTCAGATGTAGCATCTTTTCATATATTTGTTAGTTATTTGCATTTTTCTGTGGGTTATGTTTTATTACTCTTGCCATTTTTTATTTCCTGTAGTTATTACAATAAAGTAATTTTACATTGTAATATTTCTTATAATTTACAGCAATTAACCCATAAATCACGTGTATTATAAATATTAATTACTAGTTCATTGTTTCTATATCCACCGTTCTTTATAGTTTTATGTACTCCATTTTAATTTCGAGGTAGTTAAATTTATCTTTTTTTATAGTTTCTGGTTTTTATATCAAGGCTATGTAGAATTTTAGCAACTTATGAATTATTTATCCATATTTACCCCTACTGCTTTTATTGTTCCCTATTTTATATTCAAGATAAAAATAATCATCCTTACACACTTATTTTCTATCACATCATTACATATTTCTTTTTTTCTTTTCTTTTTTTTTTTTTTTTGGAGCGGGGCAGGACGGAGTTTGGCTCTTGTTGCCCAGGCTGGAGTGCAATGGCGCGATCTGGGCTCATCGCAACCTCCACCTCCCGGGTTCAATCGATTCTCCTGCCTCAGCCGCCCAAGTAGCTGGGATTACAGGCGTGAACGCCACCACGCCCAGCTAATGTTTGTATTATTAGTAGAGACGGGGTTTCTCCATATTGGTCAGGCTGGTCTCAAACTCCCGACCTCAGGAGATCCGCCAGCCTTGGCTTCCCAAAGTGCTGGGATTACAGGCGTGAGCCACCATGCCCGGCACATCATTATACATTTCTAAGTAACATAGTCGCGTATTCTATAATTTGTGATTATAACTTTCAGAATAGAGACAAACAGTTGTCACTCAAGATCCACAGAGGATTCCTTCCAGAAACAGTGTAGATGCCAAAATCCATGCATGCTCAAGTCCCTGTAGTATATGCAAATAATCTGAACGTATCCGTCTGTATACATTAAATCATCTCCAGATTACTTATAATACCTAGTACAATATAAATATTATGTAAATAGTTGTTATTCTAAATCGGTTTTGAAAATCTTTAACTTTTTGTTGTATTTTTTTTCCAATACTTTTTATTCATGGTTAGTTGAATTCGTGGACATGGAACACACAGATACCAAGGGCTGACTGTATGAAAAAATGACATCTGACAACTCAAGACAATACTTTTCGAAGAAAAATGCTGAATATTTTTAAAACAGATGAATTAAATATTAATAAATATTTGGTAATATTTAAAAAGACAAAAGCATTTTGTTCCTTACAAACACTGGACTTTTTGATATTACGCTGAGTGTTTTATGAGCCGATTATCGGTGGAGATGCAGGTCAGTTGAACAGATCTTAATCAAGAGTCTTCATTTTGCCCAGTGTTGGGAATACAGCAGTATCAAGGCTTTGGGAAAAAAAATCTGCTGGAAGCTGCTAAAGAAAGAATTGTACTTGTTTCTTCCAAAACAGCCTCTCTTGTCTCTCTCCCTGGTCATGCACAGGAAAAACATAAAACTGTGATAATTTGGTAATCACCCAACACCACAAGGGGGAGCCAACAGTAGATCCATACTGAGCTGACCCCCATGGATTGAAGAATTTAGAAGGGGTAAGAAATTTGCTAGTGGATGATGTTTTTTAGCTGTTGAATCAAACTTATCCTGATCTACCTTTAAACGTGCCAGTTATTCAAACCAATAAATTTCTATAATTGTTTAAGCTAGTTTCTGTTACATCCAGAGGCATTCTACTCAATACAGTGGTTCTCTTACATAACTGCATTAATGCTGTACACTTCCACATGTTGACAGTTTTTCTTTTTATGCTATTGTGATTATCATTTAACTTGCCTGTGTTCTCTTCAGAGTTTCAGCCAGAATTGTATCTATCTTGTAGACAATCCATACACCCAATATAATGCCCAATGGAATCTAGATACCTTAGCTATTTGCCAAAAGTGTGAGAAGAAACTATGCCATCAAGGAGCCTTATGTTATTTGATTTCTTTTTTGTAATGTTACTATATGATAGAATTGTTACAGTTTTCTTTCTTTTTTTTTTTAGATTTAGGAGGTACATGTGCAGGTTTGTTACATGGGTATATTGCACAATGCTTTGAGGTTTGGGCTTTCATGATCCTATCACACAAGTATGGAACATAGTATCCAAGGTTTTTCAACCCTTACCTCACCCCCTCCCGACTTTTGGAGTCCCAAGTATCTGTTGTTTTCATATTTGTGTCCATGTATACCCAATGTTTAGCTCTCACTTATAAGTGAGTACATGCAGTATTTAATTTTCTGTTTCTGAATAAATTTGCTTAGAATAATGGCCTCAAGCTGCATTCATGTTGCTGCCTTAAAGGACATGATTTTGTTCTTTTTTTATGGCTGTGTATTTGATTTCTTAACTTCTGTTTATTATGCACTATTTTCCTTAATTCATTTATTTTCTTTTTAAACTATAAATACAGAAAAGCACATAGAGGCATGCATGAAACACCAACAATGAATAAATGTTTACACTACATATCAAGTTGAACGCCCAAATCCTAGTTCCCTCTCTTTGAATCCAAAACCAAATATTATCATTATCTGCCATGTAGGCTGGCTAGATTTTTAAAATAATATTGTTTTGTCTGGTGTCCAAAATATGTGCAAAAGGAATCATACTCTACTTAACACTTGGAAACCTATTTTATACACTCAACCTATGTATCCCTGACATTTATCAATGTAAATTCATATGGCTCTTGCTTATTCATTTTAAATGCTGTGTTGTTTTGCATCATAGGAAGACACCACATCTTACGCTTTTGGTCACCTGTTAGTGGAGATTTGTTTGGTTCTAGTTTTCACTATTACAAACAATGCGTCAAATGGACATCTTTATGTCTCTGATGAGAGCTTTTCCATGATAATAGGACTAAACAAGAAATTGATGGTCATAGGATATGCACATTATCAGATACACTGGATATTGCCAAACTCTCTTGTTTCAAAAACAGCTGCAAATTTTGAAATGTTTGTGTATTACAAAATTGCTTTCCAAAGTGGTTGTACCAATTTATACTTCCACTGCAATCTAAAAAAGTAATCATTGGTCCACATCACTGCTTAATATTTGGTATTATTAATGTTTACATCTCACTAATCTGATAGGTATGAAATGATTCTTCATTTTCATTTTTTTTTTTTTAACCCAGATTACTAGTGACAGTACTATCCTGTTTACTCATCATTATGCTTTCTGTTTTTGTGATTTGTCTGCTCATATCCATTGCCTATTTGGGGTGGAGGGGATGTGGTTGACTTTTTAAATCATTTTTCTACTTTGTCTGTAATAATTCATCATATATTTGATATAAATCTCTTTTCTGTGTTGTGAATTACTTTTCCCTGCCTGACAATTATCTTTCAGTTACATTCATGATGACTTAAACTTTTACTATTAGAAGTTCATTATCAAGTAGTCTTTTCTTTTTTGGGGCGCTTAGTTAAAACATCCTTCCCTATCCCAATATAATAAACATATTCTCATTTTTTAATCTAAAAATTTCAAGTTTTGTTTTTCACATTTAAATCTTTAATCTGTATGAAATTTATTTTTGCTTAAGGCATAAGTCAGGGAAATTTTTTTCATATAATAAATCAATCACACCAACACTTTTCTCTGTTAATTTGTTTTTTGTTTGTTTGTTTGTTTTGAGACAGGGTCTTGCTCTGTTGCCCAGGCTGTAGTGCAGCAGCCACTGCACCCACCCTTTCCTCTGTTAATTTGTAAAGCTTTCTCTATGATAAACCAAATTTCTTGTACACTTCCATCTGTTTCTGGATTTCCTATTCTATTTCACTTATCTATTTGTCTATGAACCAATATCACATTGTCCTGTAAATATTATGGTATCCTGTTGCTATATGGTAAGACAAGTCTTTAAAATGGTCTTAACTATTCATGATACTTTACTCTCCCATATTAATTTTTTAAAACAATCAGTTTCCATAAAAATATATTGCTCGGATTTTAATGAAATTCCATTTAATTTACAGAAGTTCAGAAAATATTTTCTGATATTAAGTATTCCTATTTATGGGTATAATATGTCTTGTAATTTAGTTAGGTCTTCTATCATATCTTTCAATAAAATTTTGTACTTTTTTCCAAAAAGATTGTGAACACCTTCTATTAGAGTTATTCCTAGGTTCATTTTTGGTTGTTGTTGGTTTTGTAAATTATATCTTTTCAAGTTACTTTTTATGACCTTCGTTTCTAAGTCCTTAGGCAAACTATTAATTATTTTATATTCGCCTTGTATTCAGCAAGTTAGCTGAATTATCTTAATTGCTTTAACAGTTGTCCTTTAAATTCTTAGATTTTCTGTACAGACAACCATATCATCTGACGGTCACAACTTTCTCTTCTGTTCTAATCCTTACACACACATCTTATTTATTTTACTTTATTTAGGTCTTTTATTATATGATGAATTGAAGTAGTGTTAACAGATATCTCTCACTTGTTCCTGTTTAAGTGTACTTGTCAAAAGGTAAAATCATGACTCACGCAAATATAAAATGGGTATGTGTCAAGGATTTTGTTCAATTGATTAATTAATGGGAGAACCAAGAAGATGTTAAAATGAGTTCAAAAATGAGTTCGCAGTGGCTCACGTCTGTAATCGCAGCACTTTTGGAAGCCGAGGCGGGCAGATCCTGAATTGAGGCCGGAAATTTGAGACCAACCTGGGCAACATGGTAAAACCTCATCTGTACAAAAAATACAAGAATTAGCCCGGTGTGGTAGTGTGCACCTGTAGTCCCAGCTACTAGGACAGCTGAGGTAGGAGGACCACTTGAGCCTGGCAGGTTGAGGCTGCAGTGAGCCATGAGTGTGCCACTGCACTCCAGCCTGGGCGACACAGCCAGACCCTGTCTAAAAAAAAAAACCCTTCAGAGCTAAAGTGTTAATAGGCAATTTAATAAAGAAACTTTAGGATAAAATTGCTGGGTTAAATACAAAACTGGTTAGTATCCTACAGAGCAATAAACCTTACTTGTAGGTTATATCTTTCACTGAAGAGAAATTATTTTCATCTGTACTAGACAAATATCTGCAAGTTAATCTCTGTATTTACAGAGCTGTAAAACAGCACCATCAATAGAAAAATTAACTAAAGGTGCAAACCCAGAAATGTGCTGAAAGAACACCTGGTATTCTTTTTTGCCGAATTCTAAGTTTTGGATAATTTTTCTGATGTTCTTTACACTAAAGAAAATGCTTACAAAATTTCACCATTAATTATGATGTTTGTGGAGTTTTTGGTAAATACCTTTTCAAGTAAGTTAAAGAAGCTCTCTTCTAATTTTGGTTTCTAAAAAACAATTTAGCATAAATGAGTATCTAGTGCAATAAATACTTTTTCGGCATTTATTAAAATGATTTTTTACTTTTTCTCCTTTTCTCGTGTTAATGAGGTGGAATATATTGTTAATTTCTTTATGTTGAAATATCACTTTATTCCTCAGAAAACACGACTTGGTCATGATGTGTTATGTTATATACTGGTGACATTTATTTTCTAATATTTTATTTGAGAATTTTGCATTTATGTTCATAAGTGAAATTGCTCAGTACTTTTCTGGTTCTGTCCTTAGATTTTGTAAACAGATAATTTTCTTTCTTTGTCTACTCTTTGGAAAGTTTTTAAAATACGATATAGAATATCTTCTTACTCATAGACTTGGTTGAAAAATCACTTATAAAACTAATTTTGTATGGTTTCATTTTTAAGGGAGAAATTTTTGACTACTGATGTAATTTTTAATGGTTATTGGCTTATTTATATCTTATATTTTTTCTTGAAACAATTTTGATAATTTACGTTTTCCAGAAAAAATGAAATTTAAACATTTTCAAATTTATTGACACAAAGTTGTTCAAGGTGCTGTCTTGTGACTTTTAAAACATTCATTCTTTTCATTTTTCCTAAAATTATTTGTGGCTTCTTTATTATTTTGATTAGTTTTGATAATGTATTTTTATTTATCTTTTAATGAATCAATTGATTTTATTAATCACCTGTTTTTAAGTTGGTCTACTAGTCATTAATTTCTGTTCATATCTCTTGAAAAATAATTTCTTTCCAAGTTTTCTCACTATTATTTGTGCAGTTTCTTGATTTGAATGTTTAACTAATTTATTTTAAGTGTTTCTCTCTTTTTAAAAAAAATGCAAACAGTATTATGAGAATGCAATGTTATCTAGGAAAGTCACACGCTGGTTTCTTTCTAATAAAATGACAAAGGTGGTTTCTTAAATAATTTACAAAGGGCAGAAATTGCTCTTGAACAGGGCTACCCCTCCCAGCACACCCACAGTACTCTGCTTTGGGCATATAAATAGGTACCCGTGAGCCCATGGTCTTAAGCCTGGAAATAACTCCTATGCCTTCCTTGGAGTCCCTGGTAGGAAAAGCAGGGATGAGAGTGGGATCCCCCAAGAGCCTTGGCATCGGAAACACAGTGGGTGAGTGATTCTGTGGATGACTCCCCAAAAACCAGGCACCCAGGTACACAGCTCAGAGCTCTCAAACATCTAATGCTAGCACTTCACATTACAGATGAAGCAAATACAAGACTCAAGGTCAAGTGTATGGTGAGTTTCTAAGCCCAAGAGTCCCTGGAAAAGTAGAAGGAACAATTGTCCCTACCTCTGCAAGATCTCCACAAGACACTCCCAGGCTGTGGCAGGCAGTCACTGATGGGTCCAGATGCGGCTGGAGCAGGAGGGCACTGGGCTCCTTGTTAGTCAGATCCTTGTTAGCATGGCCCAGGGGTACTGATGACTCCTGGGGGTTTCCTCCAGGAAGCTCACTGGAAGCACAGACATCCTTGGTATGAAGCCTGGGTGGTCAGACAGGTCTTGTTTCCTGCAAGACAGAGCTGCAGAGCACTTCCTCCGTCATGAATGAGAGAGACGGTCATGTGACCACTCTCTTCCGCCATAATAGCTTCGTCCAGTTCTTAGGAGAGCTTCTGGAGGTGCTGAGTTCCTGCCCCCGCAGGCCCTCGGTCACTGTCAGACTCACTGGGAGAGCAGAGGGGCTCTCTTGAGGAGTAGGGGCTCCGGAAGGCAGCCTCCCACCTCGACAGCCTTACTGGGTGGGCACGTGAGCCTATGGGGCAGAGAGGCGGTGATGCTCCTTCTCCCAGGGGTCTGTGGCTGAGCGGGCAGGGGCGGCTCCAGACAGCTGGGTGCTCTCGTGGCTCAGGCTGTGAGTTGGTGATCCACTGCCTTTCTGTGCCCCTCTCTTCCTCCTCCTGGCCTTCACCTGGGTCTCCACCAGCCATTTGGTGCCGCTTTGGCAGGACTCCTGGATTGTCTGGGACTTGGCACCCAAGGCACTCTTAGCTGAGGGAGCCGCAGCCTGGAGGCCCTGCTGCCCTGGCTCTGTTGTTTCCGGGCGTTCCCAGAAGGGTCCTGCCTGGAGGCTGAGGTTAACAGCTCTCAGGTGCAGCCTCCTTTGGAACTGTCTGCTTAGGGAACTCAGGGCTCCGGCGGAGGTCTCCTGATGGCTGACCAAAGGCTGCAGTTCCTTGCTGTCCTCCAGCTGTTCCTGGTGCTGTAGAGATTTCCGGCACACAGAGGCCCCCATGCCCTGCCACCAGGAAGCCATCTGCCTGGCCAAGAGTCTTCTCCGCCCACTACACCGTGACACCTCCAACGCCCACCCGAGCCCAAACACGTCGTGTTTCTCATTTTTTAAAGAAATATACTTAAGGCTATGAATTTCATCCTTAGTTATAGTTTAGCTACACCCCATAAGACTTGACAGATATTCATTCTACTTTGTAGTTTTGTTTCTATGCCGTTAACCCATACAAAAATTTGCGCATATTTATTAAGTTTTTAAAATATCAGTTTCCAAAATTTATGGAGGGTTTGTTACTTTAAAAATATTTAATTGAATCAAAATTAGAGAATATGGTATGCATCTCATTAATTTTTCAAGAAATGTTTATGGCCTTTTATGTGGTTATTTTAAAACATGATGAAAACTTGGGCTGGTAAAAATAAACAAATAAAACTAAAAAATAGAAAAATGAACCATGTGGTTTTCTTTATAGGGGTAAATATATTGATATACTTAATATTTAAATAGTATAAATAAATGAGAGTACTATATAATATAAATACTAAATAATACATATTGAATACATAAACATTAGATAAAATCTGATAATTTTATTGTTTGATTCTTCTATATCTTAACTGACCTTTCTCCTCTCCTTCACCTTTTTAGTAAAAATTTATTAAAATCTTTCTGTGATCATCTGTTAATTTCTTTCTGTAATTCTGTACATTTTTGCTTTTAATAGTTCAAAACTATGCCATCCAGTGTATACAGTTCATGTAGTATCATTTTCTTATTGGACTATTTCTTTTATTTTTGTGTAGCACTTTCTCTCTATTTATATTTTACATGTTAAAATGCTATTTTTGGCATTTTGATATTGATAAGCCTATGTCACTTTTCTTATTCTTCGCATTTGTTTTTCCCTTATTTTGTCTTTAATCAGTTTAAACATGCATATTTTTAGTCTTTACCCAGTTATTTTATAACAAAAAAATCTGCAAATGTTTTGTGATTTTAGATTTGTTTATTCTATTGACAAACATTAATTGAGTTCTTATAAATGCCAGATCATTTTCTCAGCGCTGAGAATGTATAAATGGAAAACAGATTAAATTCTCTCTTCTCAATGGATTCCACATTGTAGTGATAGGAGATGCACAAGTAGCATAACAAATAAGCACATTTTATTATATATTATAAGATGATAGGTCATATGGCAAAAATATAGAGCATGTGACAGTTTTACAGTGACAGTGGGAGTGATTGCAGAATAAATGAAAGAGCCATGTTTGGCTTCATTGGAAAATACTATATGAGCAAAGACTTGAAACAGGTGAGAAAGTGAGCTCTCCAGGAGAAGATCTTTTCAATTCCTAATGAGGGAGAGTGACTGGCATCTTCAAGGAACAGCAAGTAGGTCAGTATGGCTGTAGAAAATAGAATTTGGGGAAAGTAGCAAGAGATGTAGTGCATTTAGTGGATAGGGAGATTGCATACAGTCTTGTAAGTCATAATAAGTAGCAATTGAATTTTCATATTATTTGAATATAGATTAAAGGAGTCAAGGGTAGAAGCATGGAAAACACTTAGGAAACTACTATAGTTATCTAGGTGAGGGATGTTGGTGGCTTGAACCAAAGTGGAAACAGTAGAAATGATAATAATTGATCAAACCAATGTTATATTGAAGGTAGAGCCAATAAGTTTCCCTACTGGATATGGATGGGGGCAGTGATAGAAGAAAATGTGTCAACAATACCTTTAAGTTTGGGGCCTAGCAACTTTAAAAAAAGTGATTTCCATTAAGTAACTACATACAGCATGATTTGAGGGTGGGAAAATAAAGGCGTTCAGTATTGGACATCTTAAATTTGAGATATCTATTAGACATCTGAGTGGAGATTTCAAATAGGCAATTTGCTACATAAATATGGAATTCACAGGAGAGGTCCAAGCTAGAGAATTAAAATTGGCAATCATGACATAGAGATGATATTAAGTCATAGATTGGATGTCATCACCATAGGTGCATGTATAAATAGTCCAGAGACTGAGCCCTGGGGCACTCCAATGTTAAGAGATTCACTGTAAAGAGGATGAATTAGCAAGAGAGGCTAAGAGAAGTATCCAGAGATAGAAGAGAAGAAACAAGAGAGACTGGAATTCTGAAGTCAAGTGGACAGTGTTTCTAGGAGGTGGGAATGACCAGTTGTGTCAAATGATGTTGTTAGGTAAAGTGGGATGAGGACTGAAAATTGACCCTTGTATTTGTATAGGGAGATCAGTTAGGATGAAGTGGTTGGATCAAAAGCCTGATGGCAAGAGGGAAGTTGTAGTCAATGAATATAGACAACTTTTTCTAAGACTTTAATTACAATAAAGTTCAGAAAATGAGGGAGAATCTGGAGGGGGAAGTGGAATCGAGAGACATTTTTCTCCTGGGTATGTGTGTGTTTGGGTGTGCATGCATGCACACATATTTTAAGACGGAATTATAGAAGCATATCTACTACTTAAAGTGTCCCAGAAGAGAGGATAAGTCGATGATGTAGGAGAGGGAAAAGAGAATTGCTGAAGTCATCAAATAATCAGGAGGGGATGGTGTCCTGTACACAATTTGAAAGGCTAGTCTGGAGTCAAAGCACGAATCTTTCAACTATAGTTAAAGAATAAAGGCTGGCAGTCTGACTAGTGTGAGCAGATATGGTAATGCAAGTTCGTAGAATGCAAGTTTGCAGATTTTTTTTTTTCTAACTTCTACTACTCTCTCAGAGAAGTAGGAAGCTGACTTGTCATCTGAGAGGATGGGAGGGAAGGTGCCCAGGATTTGACAACAGAGAACGCATAGAACACTGATGTAGGAGAGTAGAAAAGGAAATGGACTTGGAATGTGTAGTTAAATTCCTTGGCAGCACTAAGGGGCCATTTGAGGTTTAAGGTCATGAATTTAAAGTGGGACCAGTCAGTGTTTCAGTGTTTTTCCCAGCCATATTCAGCTGCAGCATGCCAGGGCAGTGAGGACAGGGGGTTTTAACCAAGGTTGCCGTTCTACCAAGTGAATACCATAAAGGCAGAGAGATGCAATGGAGTTGGCAGTGTATACTAATTGTAAAGCCAGATCATGAATTTTAAGCAGGGTAAGGAGAAGAGTAAGAATATCTAAAAAGTGCAGGATCATGAAAAGGTGATAGGATCAATAAATTAGAGATTCTGGTGGAGCTGAAGGATTGTTGTGTTCGGGCTCTAGAGAAAGTTAAACTGGAAAGATAAGTGAAAAGATAGAGTTGATTTTTAAATAGGTCATTCTCTGGCAATCCATGTGGAGAGAGCTGCTCTTAAGAAATTCCTGGCCAGGCATGGTGGCTCCTATTTGTAATCCCAGCACTTTGGGAGGCCAAGGCAAATGGATCACCTCAGGTCAGAAGATTGAGACCAGCCTGGCCAACATGGTGAAACTCTATCTCTGCTAAAAATACAAAATTAGCCAGATGTGGTGGCACATGCCTGTAATCCCAGCTACTGGGGAGGCTGAGGCAGGAGAATCAATCGAACCCGGGAGGCAGAGGTTGCAGTGAGCAGAGATTGCGCCATTGCACTCCAGCCTGGGTAACAAGAGCAAAACTCATCTCAAACAAACAAACAAAAAAATTAGAAATTCCAAAATGGTCTTATATTTGCTCTTGTTGGTGATTCAAGTGTTTTGTCACTCGAGTCTACTTTTCATGTTAATTTCTCAGTTTGGGAGTAAATTTTAATCCCAAGTCACAAAAAGACTATGAAAAATCTAACTCAGAGTCTTAACATCATATGTTTTACCAATAAATATGTTAGTATGTATCTCTAAAAATTATTTTAGAGATTTTAGGACAAACTTAGGACTATTTATTTAGCACAACCATAATATTATCACAGAAAAAACAAAAACAAGTACAAACCATCATTAATTTCTTAATCAATGTTAAAGTTTTCAATGATCTCATATACATCATTATTTTAACAGTTTTTTTGAATCAAGATCCAAACAAGATTATAACATTGCATTAGTTAATGTATCTTCTATATTTCTTTAAGTCATTAGATTTTTCCTCCAACTTGTGTTTTCTTATAATTCTTGTAAATCAGGTTCTTATTTTCCTGGTTGCTGATATAATTTAACATGTTTCTCTGTCACTTATGTTTCCTATAAATTAAATCAGCTTTATGTTAAATTTTTTTATGTGTGGCAAATTGTTTCTTTTCCATCAAGAAGACATAGTTCCTGTTCATCATTCTTTTTGTGATGTTAGCAGACATTGATGTGCAATGTGTAAATTTTTAATGTTTTCTTACTATCAAATTTTTACATACTAAGGACATAAATACAGATCATTTTATCACATTTCACTGAAGCATTTATAATTTATCATTCTATTATCTTCAACAAAAGAAGAATTGCTGTTGTTATTGTTGTTTTGACCAGCCTGTGATCTTCCAACGTGTTAGCTGCAGAGATAGCTGAACTGCCATTCAATATTTTTTTTAATTTTTAATTTTTTTGTAGAGAGGAGTCTCCCTATGTTGCCCATGCTGGTCTTTAACTCCTGGCCTCAAGTGATCCTCCTGCCTTGGCCTCCCAAAGTGCTGAGATTACAGGTATGAACCACTGCACCTAGCCCACCGTTCAATATAGCTTGAAGATTTGAACCAATAACAAATCTTGATCTGCTGTCATGACATCATGTGGATGTACTGGTAACAGACTGGGCTCAGCTATGTCAAAAACTCCCAGATCTGTGCAAAAGTAGTAAGAAATACACTGATGACTGAAGTCAAAGCAAATGCTGAAAAAGCTCCTGGTAGCAGCACAAAAATGGTGAATGTAAAAAAGGAGTAATTGTATACTGACTAAAGCTTGAAATGTTACACTTTTAAGGTGGAGATCTATGAATATATAGTATGGCAGTTTGAAACGTTCTCATGTCATGAAAAATAAAAGGTCTAAATTAAGGTGTGATTTTTTTAAAGTACATAATTATTTCCTACATTGGAAGAAATAGAAGAGATAAAGGCATGATATCAGCTCCCTCATGATATATATCAATTGGGACAAAGAAACTGGTGACTGACCTTTTAGTTGGAAAAAGAATACACAGAGCGTGCAGAACCAGAGAGGGGTTCCGAAAGTAGGAAGATATTGAGAGGAATAAAAGAAGATGAGATAAGTAATAAACTTGAAGTAAAAAAGAACACAAAGGTAAAAAATGACTTGACCTCTCTGGGAAGTATCTTTACAATATGTAATAAGCAATTAAACTATTAATACTCTTATTTTTATTTTAAGTTTCAGGGTACATGTACAGGATGTGCAAGTTTGTTACATAGGTAAACATGTGCCGTGGTGATGCACCTATCAACCTATCACCTAGATATTAAGCCCAGCATACATTAACTATTTTGCCTAATGCTCTTCCTGTCCCCCTACCCCACCCCTTGACAGGCCCCAGTGTGGGTTGTTCCCTTCCCTGTGTCCGTGAGTTCTCATTGTTCAGCTCCCACTTATAAGTGAAAACATGAGGTGTTTGGTTTTTTGTTCATACACTAGTTTGCTGAGGATAATATCATCAATTATTTTACAAAAAATTTTGGAATGACATACTATATGCTGTTATTTATCTAACCATTTTCCAGATGTATACCTTGGGATAGTAATTTTTAACTTTTGTTAAACCACATGTTAAACAACTCAAACTTGGAACTATCAGACTTTTTCTTTAGGATAGTTTTTTAGAAGTAGAATAACTAAGTCAAAGAGTATTAATAATACTCTTTGATACTTTTATTACTAACTTTTAATAAAATTATCAAACAGTATTATTAATACTTGTATATAATACTATTTTGACTCAATTATTCTACAGTTTTCTAACATTCTTTCAGCATGTAATACCAACTTCCTTCTTCTTAACCTCATAGAAAATGAAGAAAGAAACACAAATGTTTTCAAAAGAAGAATAAATATAATTCTGTTTTAGAAAAAAAAAAACATAGTGGTAGCAGAATGACCATTTGCCATTTCCCTTCCTGTGAAATCTTTTTGATCTTTGCCCATATTTTCTTATTGAGGTATTGATATATTTCTTATCAGTTTCCCTGAACTCTTTCCATCAAGGTATTATTAAAGATAATAATTCTTTTTCATATGTGTGATGAATTTTTCTCCCAGTTTAATATTTGTCTTATGGTTTTATTTTTATATCTTTGGGCCTTTTTTTCTTTGTATGTCTTCATGATGAATGTAATACACATTGCTTATAACAAACAATACAGACATTCATAAAGTAAAAAGCAAAGCAAAGGGTAGGATAACACAGTATAAAAATCATTGTGTATGTAAACTATCCTACTTTTTTATGCTTTCTCAATTTTGTGTAGCGTTGTTTAAGATTCTGTATATGCCCGTGTGTTTTCATTGGAGATTTCCATTTCTCTAGGATGGCATGGTGTTTTAGATTTTAAAAAGACGAAGGGGGATTGTTGCCTCAGTTGAATTCCTAGTATTCCCTTCTACCCAACGTTCTGAGAGGAAATCTTACTGATCATAAGTCATTTTTCTGGAACGTTTAGCAACTGAAGAAACAATTTGAACAAACTCTTAGTTTCGAACATGGCTTGTTAGGTCATCTATAAAAACAAATAGCAGGGCCGGGCGCGGTGACTCACACTTGTAATCCCAGCACTTTGGGAGGCCGAGGCGGGCGGATCACGAGGTCAGGAGATCGAGACCATCCTGGCTAACACGGTGAAACCCTGTCTCTACTAAAAAAATATACAAAAAATTAGCCGGGCGAGGTAGGTCCCAGCTGCTCCGGAGGCTGAGTCAGGAGAATGGCGTGAATCCGGGAGGCGGAGCTTGCAGTGAGCGGAGATCGTGCCACTGCACTCCAGTCTGGGCGACAGAGCGAGACTCCGTCTCAAAAAACAAACAAACAACAACAACAGCAAAAAACAAATAGCAAAATAATAAGACAGTATAAGGGAAGGCTGTATTAACATAGATGTATTTAATATGTCTCATCTACAAACACAAGCCCACCAAACAATCTGTTTCCACAAGAAAGGGTTAATGTACTTCTTAATACCCACAATACGATAGAATCCATTGCATTCAGGAGTCAAGGGAACATTAAAGCTTGGCAGGCATGCAAAGCCACATATAGTGTAGCTTTAGGCTGCTAGTATTTGCTGATCTTTGTTCTCTTTGCAAAAGGATAAAAGAAAAAGGGAAATTTGTCCAAAGGACCCAGGTAAACAACTTTTTACCCACGTTTAAAACCTTCATAAATTTGCCAGGATGATGAATTTTTGTTTCTATTGTTGAAATTTGTATTGTGTCTGTTTAATTGAGCAGGTTGCATATGAGTTCCTGAACACAAACAATGAGACCGGTTGCATTTTGATTATCTGTGAAGAAGTCCTTTTTTTTTTTTTTTTTTTCCTAGTTCTGTCCCTTCTGGCAAAAAAGTCCAGGAATCAGGTAATAAATCTCGTGCAATAGCTTCTTACCCTTGTCCCTATCAGAACAGTAATTATAACTTCTTTTTGGAAATGGCAGATGTTGCCATTTCCAATCACTTATTCATTCTATACGTTTTTGTTGAGTGATTTTTATATACTATCTTCTTTTTAGTCACCACTGATATACAAGTGAATAGAATGTAGTCCTTGCTTTTGAGAACCTTCCAGAGGGCAAGTTGGAGCTACAAAATATTATTACAGTGATATCATATGTATTCTACTATACATAAAGGAAAGTTCTTTTTCTTAAAAAAAAAAAAGACTAAGAAAGTACCCATTTAGAACCACTTCATACACATGGAGAAATGACGTTATAGATGAATGTAAATATAGGAGACTGGAAAAAAGCTATTTAGGTAGGAAAGGCAGGGACAAGTATCCTGGAAAAAGGGAATAGTAAGAGTAAAAGAATGAGGCACAAAAAGAGTTTTCCATTTTTCCTTCTCTGTCCTCTCACTCCAGATCCTTTCCTGCTACATTCTTTATTCCTGTCACTAAAAGAAATTGTTCCATTAAACAACAGCAAGTTTTAATGTATATAAAACCACTCAAAATGTTCAGAGGAAGAATGTTCTGTAACTGTAAATATGAACAAGTAATTTATAAAATATCACTGAGCTAACAAATTAATGTTTCTGAAATCATATTTTAGTTTTCTAAAAGGCATCGTTCTTGTCTGTGGAAAGGTGAGAAAAGATCTTGTACACAAAGATTTATGTGCAAGGATGTTCAATGTCATATTATCTGTAATAAAGACAAAAATGAGAATACCTAATTCTAACTCAAGACAAGTAGTTACATAAAGTACGCCTACTAATATATGACATAGGCGTATGATCACTACATATTCTTCATTTAAAATAGTTATAAAATATACAAAGTATAATTTTATATTTGCATAGAAATGTACATAGAGAGACATATAGAGAAAACACTGAAAGGATGTCCTATATATGAAAAAACAGTATTCTTTCTAGGTTTTGGAATTACTTCTTACATGTTTTCAATATCGTCTATACTGAACACATCTCACTTTATAATCATAGGACAAATCGCAATAAATTTCAGTGGCAGGGGTTGGGGAATAAACATATTCATTAGGAGTTTAATGAACTTACAATATTTTAACTTTAGTCTTTGGTTTGTAAATTATTGGTCAAATGTAAATATAAGAAATGCTGCCTGTTTGTTTCTTAAAGGAGAACCATGTCTTTGTATTTTAATCAATTAGATAAATGTTTGAAAAAAAAAAAAGTGAGACCTGTAATACCGATTTGAATACTTGTGCTTGCACTAAAAATTTCAAATATTTTTCTGCCCTTGACCTTGAGTAAACAACTTTAGAAAAATAACACATATTGTGAGTTATATTCATCTTTGGATGAACTTTAGGAGACTTATCTGTTGGATAATTGAGACTGAGTTATTATTGGTCTAAGGACGATTTTTTTCTACTATAGCTTAGCAGCCAGATACAGATTAGCATTTATCAATAAAGATGAGTTTTGTTCTGTCAATAATATTGCTTAGAGATAGGCTATTAAAATTTGTCATTGTTAGTGCCAGTGCCTGTTCTGACTTATAAAATAAAATTCTAGCAATTTAAAAAGTTATTCTCTTTTTCACAGTGAGAAATATGTGGTCAATGAGGATGTGACTTATTTATCTGTTCAAAACCATAGGAATAATAACTATATTTACTCATTGTTTACCGTGTGTCAGTCTCACACTGGTCCTGAAAGAGGTACCCTAATAATGAAAAGAGAATTAGTCCAAAACAATTAGAAAGTAGTTCCTTTAAAAAGGTAAGTGTTTTATCAATGATATATGTGGCATAATAATTTGGAATTTTTATACCTGTGTACGAATTGTGACATCACCACCCAGTATTTATGATGTTGGACAAATTATTGAAACTCCCTGATTTAGTCATCCCCATCTATAAAACAAAAGAAGCATTGTACCTGATATGTTTGGATCTGTGTCCCCATCCAAATCTCATGTCGAATTAATCCCCAGTGTTGGAGGTGGAGCCTGGTGGGTGGTGATTGGATCATGGGGGTGGTTTCTCATGAATGGTTGAACACCATTCCACTCAGTGCTGTTCTCATGACAGTGAGTTTGTTCTCATGAGATGTGGTTGTTTAAAAGTGTGTAGCTCCGTCTCACCACTCTCTTCCTCCTGCTCTGGCCATGTGAAGTGCCAGCCTCCCTTTGCCTTCCACTATGATTGTAAGTTTCCTGAGGCCTCCCCAGAAGCTGAGCAGATCCCAGCACCATGCTTCCTGGACAACCTACAGAATCATGAGACAATTAAACTTCTTTATTAATTACCCAATCTCAGGTATTCCTTTATAGCAATGCAAGAGCAGGCTAATACAATACCTATCTCATAAAGTTATTGTGAGGATTAAGTGCCATAATCTACGAGCACCATTTAGAGTGCCTTCTGTTCAATAAATGTTAGCTGTTAATACAGTTTCATAGCATCTTTGCCATCAAATTTAAAATGAAACATTTAAACACCTCCATGTATGTTTTGATTCTCTTATTCAATTATCTACTTATGGAATAACTTTTCTCATTCTTTGGAATGCAAAATACTAAATAGAAAAGACATTACCTTTCTGTAGCAAGTGTTAAAAGCTCTAGTAGTTTCTCTCAAACAGGTCTCCTTAAATCTGGATTGAAATATTTAATATCTTCAAACCATCCAAATTGCACTTACTTAGTGTGTAACAGTAAGGGAAGGTTCAGTTGACTTTATTATCTGCTTAAAACAGATAAGATACTAAGAATGTATAGATATGGTGCCTTTGGAGAGCAAACTCAGGCATGATCACTAAAGATACTAATACAGGATTTGCGAGACACTTATTTCGGAAAAGGCTCAACAATTTATCCTGTGAAATATCCCAACTTCCAGATTTTGTGTTAAATCCTCTTTCTGGTGTTATTTACTTTGTGCCTTCATCCCTGTAATGTCTACAATCTAGAATTCAAATCAGATGCCTTGAATCCTTGGTTAGAAGCCATCATCGATCATGTGTTTTCTTTTTGCATCACATCAAGAGACACCCAATTCTGCTAAGAAAATAAAAGTACTGATAGACTGACCCTAGAGAAATAATGGTAAACAAGACAGAAAAGATTATGCTGTCATGGAAGTTGCATTACAGTGGGATAGAGGCATGATCAACAAGTAAATAAGTATGATAATTCAAAATACTATTAAAGTTATAAAAAAGAAAAAACAAAGTGAGTGAGATAGAGTGTTCAAGGTGAGGTTTTACAGGAAAGTCTCTTTGAGAAGGTAACATTTGAGTACACCCTGAAAGATTAGAAAAAAACAGTAGAGAGAAAACCTGGGAAAGGGGACTTCAAAGACAATGGAAATAATTTTCCACAATGGCATAAGTAAGTCTAATGTGTTTGGGGCGGTGGGGGGGTGGGGGAAGAAGACTTTTGACTGAAGCATTAGTCATCTGGGGAAATCTAGTTCCTGCAATGTGGTAGAACAGATATTGTAACTCCCTCTGCCACTAAACCCATAGAAATGATGAAAAAAAATGTGTATTTACTTTTAAATGTATAGCTGAGCTTACAATAAAGTAAGCCAAGCTCCTACTTGCCAAAAATGAAGAAGGCAAAATAAAATGGTAAGGTCAATTTGAAGGTCATGGATGAAAGAATATTCTCAGCCTTGGTAATCATGGAAATGGATTATAATAACCATAACAGAATATGAAATGAGGCCATGAGCCTAATGGAGTCAGGGAGTGAAAACTGAGATTCCTGCTGGAGGACTAGAAAATTTCCTCATCAGCACAAGGATATTATTCCAAAATATAACTTTCATGAGAGCAGGGACTTTGCCTGTTTCTTATGATATCCCTAGTCTTTAGCACAGTAACTTAGTAAACTTTTATTGAATAAATGAACGTCTTGGCTTGGGCTCTAAGTAAAGAGGAAAATGTCTTCCCTATGAGTTTGTAACCATGCCTCCCCTCACATAAATTTGGGGGCTTATAATTGAAATAGGTAATATATGTGGGGTTTGCCAACCTCTAAGTAAGAAATTAACACAAAAAGTGCTCTGAAATTGGAATATCCTGGGAAGCCTAGCAAAAGGACAAATTATCAACCAAGATTTTCTATAGGAGACAAAACACACATTAAAAATAAGCTTAGAACCCAAAATTATAAAAATACATTGGGAAACTCTCAGGTACAAAGAGGCACTTCAGTCATCTTTGCTTCTTGATGCATCGTATGAGAAAACAAAAATGTCTTGAAATTGATGAGAAAGTGATGATATCAACCATTTAACCCATACCTAATGTACTGAGAGTCCTGGTAATTTAACCATGTCAGTGCAGTCTTTTTAACCATGTCAATGCACTCTACATTATTTACTGAAGAAAAATGATTGCCCTTGAAAGATTTTTTTTTTTTAAGATTAAGAAACAAAAATAGGTTAAAAGGAGCCAAATCAGGACTATAAGGTGGATGCCTAATGATTTCCCATTGAAACTTTCACAAATTTCCCCTTGTTTGATGAGAGGAATGAGGAGGAGCATTGTCATGGTAGAGAAGGGCTCTTTGGTGAAGCTTTCCCAGGCATTTGTCTGCTAAAGCTCTGGCTGTCTTTCCCAGAACACTCTCATCATAAGCAGATGTTATCGTTTTTTGGCCCTCCAGCAAGTCAACAAACAAAGTGCCTTGAGCATCCCAAAACACCGTTGCCATGACCTTTGCTTTTGACTGATCTGCTTGTGCTTTGACTGGACCACACTCCACGTCTTGGTAGTCATTGCTTTGATTGTGCTTTGTCTTAAGGATCATACTGGGAAAGCTATGTTTCATCTCTTGTTACTCTGCTTGGAGATACGCTACAAGATCTTGGTCCCAGTTGTTTAAAATATTCATGGAAAGCTCTACTATTGTCTGCAGTTGATCTGGGTCCAATGGTTTTGGCACCAATTGAGTGGAAGGTGCTCGACTTTGATTTTTGACTCAGGATTGTGTAAGCTGAACCAATTGAGATATCTATGGTGCTGGCTATTGTCCAAGCTGTTAAATGTTGGTCCTCTTCAGTTAGGGCATGAACAAGATAAATTTTTTCCTTGCAAATTGCTGTGGATGTATTTGCCAGCACAGGATTTATCATCAGCATCTCATCCCTTCCTAAAACAAGCTATCCATGTGTAAACTGATGATTTCTTTAAGGCATTGTCACCATAAACTTCTTGTAAAGTATCAATGATTTCATCATTCTTCCACCAGAGCTTCACCATAAAGTTGATATTTGTTCCTGCTTCAATTTTAGCAGAATTCATTTTGCTCTTAAGAGGGCTTTTTTTCAAACCAATGGCTTATTCTTCTTAGTACTTCAAATGAGATCCTGTTCAGACATGTTACCAAAAGTTAGCACAAGTGTAATTTTGTCCCAAAAACATTTTTGAAATTCATGCATAGTTTTTTTATAATATGCATTTTTCCATAAACTTTTTGAGGATCACTTGTAGTAATGATTTTTAAAACATCTAACTTCCCTGCTTAAACTACACCTTGTATTTCTAAAGCTATGGTTAGTCTATGAAGAATGTACAAAGTCCACTTAAAACACAGAGATTAGTTATTGTTTAAAAATAAAACTGTGGAAATTCAACATGCAATGGATGAAATCTGATAGCTATATAAGTAAATTCACCCTAAGTGATACTAAATAAATGGTTGGTTTATTAATAGAGAAACACTAAAATTCAAATCAAGACATAAACTTTAGCAAGAAGCACTAGACAAATGTAAAATACTATTAATAAAATCACATATAGAAAAGATTACAGAGAGAATGGCATTTCAGGAAACCTTCAGACCTATCGTGGAAGTAGACCATAGGGACCTAGAAAAAGATAATTTAGCATGAGTATTTCAAATCACCTTGGACGGTACCTGAATAAGTCTGGAGGAAACTATACAGTAGGCCTTAAATATTATAATTTGAGGGAGATTGCCCTTCTCTTTTGTATTAGCACTCTGTTATATTTTTATGGGAAATTGGTGCTTATCGATGGAGGAAACACTGAATTAATCAGCTACCAAGAGGCACTTCAGTCATCTTTGCTTCCTGATGCATGAAGAACAGTAGGAAACAATGAGGTAAGAGACTAGGTAAGGCAATAATACTAGTAAATTGAATGTTTCCCATGCATACTTTTTGCCCCCATACAAAGCTTAAAAAAAGCCAAAAACATTTTGGCTTTTTTACAATGAAGGATTCATAATGTTATAATCCCACCCCAAGTAGTGTGCACATCTTGTTTATACATTATTTATACTAACATCAGGACAAAATTTAGCACATTTAAAACCAAATGACATATTTGTTTTTAGTTTACCTTTGGTTGCTGTGGGTTACTCCTAATCCACACATATATTGCCACAAAAAAGAAAGGAGAAGGCTGTGCAAATAAGGCCTGTAAAATGAGCTATTTGCCTTTAAGAGTATAGCCAAATTATGCGACAGCTTGCAACAGGGAATTAGATGAGAAATTGTTTTCAATATTTCCACCATTTTGTAGTAAAAGAAAAAGATGTTTAGTTCTAGATTTGCACGGAAGCCACTGAAGCCCCTTTCACAATCATTTACACTTCTTGGATCTCAATTTCCAAAAATGCTAAAACCGAGTTCAACAGTCACTGGCCTTGACTACTTTCTTATGGAATCAACCACTTAGAGACTACAGAAAAGATAAGATGTAAGTTACCCTTTTTATGAAGAAAATGTGCTTTCATGGGAAGGGCATAGGTTTTAGAGCCTAACTTCTCAGGGCTAGATCTCCTTTAAATCCTCTACCAGATGATCTAGAGTGAAGTTACTCAACTTCTTTCAGTCTTGATTCTGCATCTGTAAGACAGTAATAATAATATTTGCCTCACAGAATTGTTCTGAGGATTGCCTGAACAATCCTAAGAATATGCAAATGGCATGACACAGGAGGTGCTCAAATAAATGGTAGTTATTCTTAAAGCTGTTGTTCTACTTATTGATTTAAAGAGGGGACAGTATTTTGACTTGGTGACTTGAAGGAGAATCCAGTGCTCTAAAAAATTTAGTACCTGCTAGATTATTTAAAAATGTCAAACACAGAGTGTTTAAGGGGAAAAGGGAAAATTCTCCTCACCTTCCTTCCAGTTCCAGTGTCCATGTACACATCTGTTCAATTTTTTCTATATCTGAAATAGAAGTACATAAATATAATTGATTTTATATTAAAAAACAGTTCATGTTATATATGCTGTTAGATAAACATATTTGGGTGGTAAGTGGAAAGGAACAATAAATATTTCTTGGTTCCGTAAGAAAATATCAGGTCTGAAGGAAAAAAATTAGCTGTGACCAAAGTGGAAAGAGGCACCTGCATACCACTGCAATTATTTTTACAGAAATTCCCTAGGTCTTAATTTTATTAGACATTAACCACAATATTTTAAAATAAACAATTAAAACTTTACTAGTAAAATCATTACTTAAATATTCATGTTGGTTGGGTGAAGTAAAATCACATATACATTGCCTAATTTTCATGAAGTTTGATGGGTGTGTAGATCACAAATGAATAAGAAAATCACTCTCTCCTGGATGCTACTAGGTCTTTTTCTGCAAAGCTACTTACTTGCAGCAGCCTAACAAGGTTTTGCAAACACAGAGGATGGTTGGAAAAAGGATACAGATTCTCCGCTGTTATTTGTTACTCCAAGTGCAAACTGACCTAGTTATGGTTACCATGGATACTATAATTTTGAATTTAATCACATTCTGAACAGGAGTAGCAATACAGCTCTGTGAAACACTGAGATCAATCTGAAGCTCAGCCTTAAAAGGTGAAGAAACTGAGTCAGGGAGGGTAAGTGGCTTATCCTATACCGAGATAATGTAGTTTTCAAAGTCACTCAAGTCATAAAAAATGCTTCTTAGCTTAAGTGATTTACATGAGACTTTGTTGCACTTATTAAAAATACACTTTTTCTCCTAGTCATCTATAACTACTGTTTTTCAACTTGAAGCAAAAAAAAAAAAGAACAAATATATATTTGGAGTCAATATACCAAGCCGTCACGACAAACAGGTTTCTGCACAAATGAAAACCAAGTGAAATAAAAATGAAAATGCCTGGGAAGTGGAAGAACAAAGGATCATTTGTTTTAACTTGAGCTTCTAGGATCATTTGATGGCAATATTTTATGAGTCTGCAACATATAATTCTGCATATAAAACATGATACTACTATAACATGTACATTTAAATATTCAACCATAATATTAAGATTTTCTTTTAAGTAAATCTTCCTGAATTCAAATACTTAGAGTAAAAGAAACAGGAAGCTGGCTGCTTATAATTAAAATAAAAACTACCTGTAGTTCTATCTCAGAAGTGACCTAAAATCAAGCAGGTGCAAATTTTAGGACATAAAAATGAGAGAAATTATACAGAAGGAGCAAAAAAATTAATTCTGAATTCTCCCTGGAAAATAAAAATAGTTCATCTCCTGTATTGGTTGCTTTGATACAAGTTGCTGTTCTGCTGAGTAACTCTTAAATGGATTCTCTAAGATCATATACTATTGGAAATTGAATCCAGTGATCTGACTTAGACCCTGGCAACATTATATAAGCAGTTTTCAAAGATCCCAATGGTATCTTTTCTTGCTTATGTAGATGGTTTTGATAATAGCCAGGCCACCTCATGCACTTGCAAAGACTCTTCCCCTTCCCAAGATAAATTTCCCCCCAATAACCTTGAAAATCTTGTAATGGATGATTCATTACAGCTGAGACAAAGGCCCAAGTACTGTCATATGTCATTGCTAAAATTACTTCAGTCAAGAGGATGAAAACATTAGAAGGTTTACCTCCTTTCAATCCTCAGCTCCCATCCATTGTTGGCTGACAGGATTATTATGCTGCTGCTTGGTCAGTGCATTAGCAGAAATTGTTGCTTTCAGGAAGCACAGCGGTGAATATAAAAACAGAGCTACAAGATAGCAGGGCCACAACGAACAATTTATAGTTGAATAGAGAGCTCTCAAAGCTGGCTTTATGGTCATCTCACAAATACATTAATGATCTCATCTTTGAGGAAATAATATTCCCTGAATTTCCTTTGTTTCCAAATCTATATTGTTTTCTTTCCAGGAGAAAGGGTACTGATCATAGAGAGGGAAAAATAAATTAGCAGCTTGCATGTAAGCCTCTCCCCATACATTGGTAGGCTGCACATGATCTTAAGCTGCTATGCCTGACTCCCAACAATGGCAAACATTTATTGATCTCATATTGCTAGTCATGATGAGAGTTTCAAAGGCAAATATCTTGAAGAGATCATAATGTAACTAGAGTTACAGAATGTACAGAGCTCCCTCTACTATGATGGAAGTATGCTGTTTTGTGATTTCAGAGGAGGCAGGGAGTGATTGTAGCAGGAGGGAAATGTCACAGAGGAGGGAACATTAAGTTGTATCATGAAAGATGTGTCATATTTCATGAGGATTGAGAAGGCAATTTCATGTATAATAAACAGCTTAAACAAAATCAATCCCCAAAGAAAACAGAATACATGGTATGTAATGAGTATGTGAGTGTATTAATCAGGGTTCTCTAGAGGGACAGAACTAATAGGAGATATATGTGTATATATATACATATATCTCCTTATATATATATATATATCTCCTATTGTATATATATCCTATTTTTTATATATATATATATATCCTATTAGTTCTGTTAGCAGATAGGCCATCTGCAGTCTGAGGAGAAAGGAGAGCCAGTCTGAATTCCAAAACTGAAGATCTTGGAGTTGATTTTCAAGGGAAGGAAGTACCCAGCATGGGAGAAAGATGTAGGCTGAGAGGCTAGGCCAGTCTTGCCTTTTCACATTTTTCTGCCTACTTTATATTCCAGCTGCGCTAGCAGCTGTTCAGGTGGTGCCCACCCAGATTAAGTGTGGGTCTACCTTTCCCAGAACCCTGACTAAAATGTTAATCTCCTTTGGCCACACCCTCACAGACACACCCACAATTAATACCTTTGTATCCTCAATCCAATCAAGTTGACATTCAGTATTAACCATCATAGTGAGTCAGATTGCATTTTTCCAATAGCCAGAGCAACTTCTCCCATTCCATATGCTCTTATAATGTGACTTTGATACTCCTTTCATTGAGAAGAGAGACTCTGTGCTCATTGAGAAAGTAGGCTTTGTGACAACAGTGGAAGTAATGCTATGTGACTTCATAGAATAGGTCATAAAGATGGTACATTTTCTGCCAGGGTCTCATAGGAGAACCCCTTCAAACCTTGAGCTACCATATAAATGTCTGACTTCCCTAAAGCTGCTATACTGGGAGAAAAACCCAAACTAGATCCCATGGAGAGATCAAAACGAAAGGCCCTGAAACTATCAAGAGAGGAGGATGCCTGATCAACTCATAGCTGTCCTAGCTACTTGCCATTTTAGCTTCAGTCAATATCTGCCAACAACCACATGAAAGATCTGAGTTAGAACTACTTAGCTGAGCCTTTCCCAAATTTCTGGCCCACAGAAACTGTGAGAGCTGATGCAATGATAAGTATTGTTTTAAGCAACTAAGTGCTGGAAGTGATTTGTTATTCAGTAGTTAAAACTCAAACAGTAAGCAACTGGAAATGAAACTAGACAGTCTAATTGAGGCCTACATAATATTTGAATTTTCTCCTACATGAATGGGAAACAATCCAACAAGCTTTTTTAATCTGAAGAATGACATGATCCAATTTATAGTTTAAAAGGACACTCAAGTGACGTTAGGCAAGATGAACAGGAGTAGAGAGACACTGAAGACAAGGAGAATGCTTGCAGGAATTCTCAAAGTTGAACTGTGCATAAAAATCACTTGAGGTGTCTGATAAAATTTCACATCCCTTGAACTCATCCCAAAAAATAAAGGAAAGGTAATGAGGAATTGTTTCTAAATACCTTTAATGGAGAAAAGTACATTTGTTGTACACTTGCTGTATGTCGGGCAGTTTTTAGGCACTTGGTATACAGCAGAGTGGCTAAGATCACAGGCTTTCCTGTAAAAGGGGGCTGAATTTGAGTTACTTCATCATTTACTAGCTATTTGATCTTGGGAAAATTACTTAACTTCCCTGAACCTGTTTCCATATTTTAAAATATAGATATTATCCTACCTTTCTCACTATTTAGGTATAATCCTTACATATAGTAATTGCCCAATAATAATAAATGACTGCATAAAAACACATGCGCACATATGTTCATTGTAGCAGTATTCACAATAGCAAAGATGTGGAATCAACCTAGATGCCCATCAATGGTAGACTGGAGAAAGTAAATGTGGTACATATGCACCATGGAATACTAGGCAGTCACAAAAATGTATGAGATTATGTCCTTTGTAGTAATATGGATGGGGCTGGAGGCCATAATCCTAAGTGAACTGACACAGAAACAGAAAACCAAATACTGCATATTCTTACTTATAAGTGAGAGCTAAACATTGAGTACACATGGATGCAAAGAAGGGAACATCAGGCACTGGGGCCTAGTTGAGTGTTTTGGATGGGAGGAGGGCGAGGATTGAAAATCTACCTCTAGGGTACTATGCTCATTACCTGGGTGATGAAATCATCTGTACATCAAACCCACACAACATGCAATTTACCTATAAAACAAACCTGCTCATGTACCCCCTGAAACTAAAATAAAAGAAAAAATAATAATAAATGATTGCAAATGTTCTCAGCAGTGTCATTCCCACATTTCAATGTTCTTATCTCCTTTAGCAAAATTCCTTCTATTCCTGCTTTCTCCTCTACACATTACTAAAACTCCTTTGGAAAAACTTATAAATGATCAACATGTGCCAAATTAAAAAGAATTATTTTCATTTTATTTGGTTTCCTGACAGGCTATCCTTTCATTTGGGAAAAACTTGCATCTAGACTTCTATGTACCACATTCCACTGTTTTTCTCCTACCTCAATGGTTGCTTTCCTACTTTCTTTGATGCATTTTCCTCCAAAACCATCTCTAAACTCAGAGTCTTTCAGGGTTTGATTTTGATCCTTCTCCTCTTGACATATTTTCTTCTTAAATGACCTCATCAATCTATGACGTAAAATAATATGTATATTTTGATGACTCCAGTTTTTATCTAAAATCTAAATAGTGACTCTAAATTCATAAATCTGAAGCATACCTGATATTTCTCTTTTATCTCTTATAGGCATCTTAACACTAATGTATCCTAAATCGAATTCTTGATAATCTCACCAAATTTACTCTTCCTCTGTACTTCTTCCCTCCTATATTAGTGCACAGCACAAAATATCTTCCCAGTTATTCAATCTTAAAACCTAGAATTCATCTTTCATTCATTTTTTACTCATCCACTTCAATCAAATCATCTACAGGTTGTGTCAGTTCAACTCTTAAAAGGTATTTTGAATTCATCAACTCTTCTCTATTCCTACCGCTACTATGGTAGCCCAAGCATTTCTTGCCTGGACTGCTACAATAAGCTCCTAACTTTTGCCCTTTCCTTCCTCCGATTTAGTTTATTCACAACATTGTTCAAGAGATGTGACTTCTGTTTTGGAGTGATGAGTTTTACAATCTAGAATCACCTTGGATTATTTTGGAATCCTGAGATCACATAATGCTAGACATAAAAAGATTTATGTATCAAGTAATCTACATCCAACATTAATAAGAATAGTTGAGGTTATGTTAAGTCTAGGTAATAAAAACGTCCCAAATCTCAGTAGACTAAAGCAAGAAAGGATTCTTTCATGATCAAACTATACAATCATCATGGGGTGTCTGGGGGTTTTGTTCTGAGCCATCTACATTCCAGGACTCATCCTGATGGAGCCCCCACTGCCTGGAATCTTGCCAGTACCAATAATGACAGAAAGATAGCTATAGCAAAAACACCCACTGTGTTATTAAAACATTCCCTAAAAGTGACATACATCATGTTCAATCAATTTCTTTGGCCAAGGCAAGTTGCTTGACCATGTCTAAATCAAAAGGGTGTAGGGAAGTAAAATACTTCCATGTGCCTAAATGGAGAACTAAAAATATTCAGTGAATAGCACTAATGATGAGTTCTCCCTTATATTTTACAAATGAATAAATTAGGACCTAGAGAGACTATGTCAACTGTAAGATCATGAAGCTGATTTATGTCACAGTCAAGACTAAAACTGAGTCTTGTACTCACTGTCCAGTGCTTTTCCTAATAATCAACTGGGAATTGTTTGTTCCTTATCCAAACAAAATATGTTTAAATGTCTTAATATCAATATTTTATTTATTTATTTAAGTAATATCAACCTTCTGTATTAAAACATTTTTATACCTTTGCTAAAAAATATGAAGCTTAGAGGCCTTGCTCCTCCAGTCTCATTGATGTTCTAGCAAGATGCCCCAGTGTCAAAGCACTCAAAATCTCTCTGACCTGGCTGTTCTCATTTCTAGAAAAACTAAGTCATGTTTTACGCTAGGGATTCTAAACACATTGGCTTAAGAAATGTCAAGGAGATAAGCAAGAGAACTGTGAATCTGTATGTAAATTAAGCACCATCTGTTAAATCCACTAGAAATGTATTCGCAACAAGAACTCCAATTAACAATAGCTTAGGGAGGGAAGATCTATTTGACCCTCATAACAAGTCTAAAGGTGAATGGCTACTGATGTTGGTTCCATAGGTCAAAGGTATCAGAGCCCATGGATCTCTTGGTCTTTTCCCAAGGACACAGGAGGGCTGTGACTGCTCCATGCATTACACCTATGATCAGTCTAGAAGAATGGGGAAGGTTGAAACCAGATGAGATTGCCCCTTTTATTGGAGAACCAAAAACTTCCCCAAGATCAATAATCCACCCCTTATTCTAAAGGTCCTATTTGCCAGGACCGGGGTTACATGGCCAACCCTAGCAGAAAGGGAGATTGAAAAAAATAGGAAAAAAGATTATCATTGATTGGCCAAGCCTAATGCTGCCTTGAACAAGAGAAGGGTTCTGTTGACAAAGAATAGCATGGGGGTAGGAGGCGGTAAAAATGAAGACTAAGTAAGCAACCAACAGTGTCTACCTGATTCCCTGATTGAATAGAAGATTGTTTTGAGAGAATTTATCTACCGTTGTTAAATTTTACGTTCAAAATAATGTGAATAAATAAAATATATATTTACCACTGAACTCATAGTAGCTATGTTATGTATCTTCATAATTGGTGAAATTAAAAAACATAATCAGGTGCTGCACAATGATGTTTTAGCCAATGATGGACTGCATATACAATGGTGGTCTCATAATATTATAATACCATACTTTTATTGTACTTTTCTATGTTTAAATATGTTTAGAGTTACAAATATTTACCATTGCATTACAATAGCCTACGGTACTCAGTACAGTAACAGGTTTATAGCCCAGGAGCAATAGGCAGTACCATATAGCCTAGATGTGTAGTAGGCTATACCCTTTAGGTGTGCGTAAATACATTCCATGATGTCCGCACAATGACAAAATTGCCTAATAATACTTTCCGCAGAATGTATCCTTGTTGTTAAACAATACAGGATGGTATAATGAAGCTACTTTAAAAATATATATATTCCATAATGTTCACACAATGACAAAATAGGCTAATGATGCTTTTCTCAGAATGTATCCTTGTTATTAAACAATATAGAGTTGTATAATGAAGCTACTACAATAAGTTCTGCCATAACACTTGTTTTGAAAATACAAATTTATTCCAACAATACTGAAATGTTAGGGAAGTGTTTGAATATAACATAATTTCGCATTTGTTTGTGTGAGATTTTGTCTACTTGAAACACTAGTCGAATGCAGAAAACTACCCAGATGACCTGAGCCACATAAGAATGCACAAAACTCACACAGGTACGCTCCTCAAACATTACCAGTGACCTCAGTTCACTGCCTGAGTTATGAGCCACACCCATCCACATCTGTTGTAACAAAATTCCCTCTGATTTCAAATAATGCTTCTTTTGCCATTTCACAACCCATAAGCTGTGACCTTTCTGAGGCCCATTTCCACAAGTAATGCCATGTCTTTTTCAAGATAAAGGGTTATATTTGCTGTAGTATTTATGCATTTCTTAAGCATTTATCATGTGTAAATTTATGCTACCATTTTTATTAGGTCTTGATCTGCTTTGTATGGTCCATTGGCAAAGTTTCTGAGTGCTGTGTCCTAAACCTCACATTACGCATTAAGTCGTGTAGTTTTAATTGCACATTTTTTCAGTGGTACTATATCTAAATAAATCCCTGGTAGCTACCAGGCAAATATAAATAAGTGTGTATATGCATACATACATTCAAACATATATAATATTAGAACACAACTGAGGCATTTTGACATAAATCCAAAAAAATCCTTTTATATTTTAGAGGTAAATATGCCTTTAAAAGTATTTATTAAATGTACTTGGGAAGATTTATTCAAAAAAGACTATCAATTATATGAAAGAAAAGCCATTCAATACGCCAAGCTATATATAGATGTCTCCTTAATGGGTGAAGATTTGTCATTTATCTTTTAAGATAATCATGTAAATTATATTCAGCCCACACATCCTGAGCTGCGAAATGACTTTTATATCTTTCTCCTTATTTATAAATCTTTTCTAACAGAAGTTATGCAAGATTCAGACTGGTCAGCACACAGCTGGATTTTGGTGGTCCCTTTACAATAGGAGAGAATCCATATTCCTCCTTAGGGCCTTTCTTTTCCTTAATGAAGGCATACAGAGCACTCAGTACATTCCCAGAGCTTCTTAGAATTCCTCCCTTGAGAGATCTCAGGAAATATGAGGAAAAACAACTTCAAAAAAAAAAATTAATGAAAGGCCTATCACTGTTCGCCATTCTCTCTTTCAACAGCTGCCCTATCCTTTCTACTTTCTAGAAGTGTAGTGCCTCTTCAGTTTCAAACATTTTTCCTCTTCTTATATTCCCAAGGTGAGATGCCCTTTTCTGGGACTACACCTATGAAAGGGACAGGGAAAAGATCTTATAGAAATTGAACCCTGACACGGGGCTTATTTTCCTAAGGACCAGAACATAGAAGGACAGGGTGGGACCATGGAAGGATTAATTTCAGGCAAGGGCAGCCTGCGGAGAGTGAGAAATCTGAAAAGGCTCTAGGCCTCTATGGGCATTCCCCTCCACTTCTTTTGCCTGCTGCCAGATGACTCTCACGTGTGAATCCTTATTTCCTCAGGAATGCGGATCAGGGTTTGGCAAGTATGTTTTTAAAAAATAATTGTTGAATGTTCAATGTTCACAGGAAGAAGCATAATTTCGAGTGTGCACAGTAATCACTGAAAATGATTCTGTACTCACTGTTAGGATGCAAATGCAAATTCGTATAGCCCTTGCACTGACTCCGTGGGTCACCTGTGAGTAACTCTAGCCAAAAACCACGCACAAGCCCCAGTCTGCTTCCAGGCAGCAGACCACAACATAGTGTCCTGAGCGCACCTGCACACACCCATGGGCACACATTAAACCCATAAACGGCGGGTTATGCTAACGTGTACTTCCTTCCTCACTGCCTCACCTTGTTCACTTTCCTTTTTCCCCACCCCTCACCCCACACAATGGGATTTTTGTTTGCTTCAGTAGCATGTGACAGCGCAGTCCCTGCTTTGCCTAGCTCTGTGCTGCAAGTCTCTCAGGTAACAGGTGGCAGCTTCCCCTGTTGGATTCTAGGTTTAAAAAAGAATGACCTCATGTGGGTGGAGCTCTGGGACTTCGTAGAGGTGGTGGCAGTCACAGCCAGGTAACCCTGGAGTGAAGCAGTTTAGTTAGAAGGGGGCAGATAAACTCGTCATTCTAGTGGCTTTAACCCTCACCCTGAGGCGCCTTAGCAACCAGTCATTGCCTGCAAGCCTCTAAAGCTTGTCTTTGCCTCATATGGAGCCCAAAGAAGCCACTGGGAAAGAAAACATGGTCACCAAGAAAAAGAATCTGGCCTTCCTGAGGTCCAGACTCTATATGTTGGAGAGAAGGAAGACTGACACTGTGGTTGACAGCAGTGTTTCTGGGGACCAGTCTGGCACCTTGAGGAGGAGCCACTCTGACAGGACCGAATACAACCAGAAATTACAAGGTAACCAAAAAGAAATCAATTGTCCCAGTTACTGCACTCCCTGCTCCATTTCTGCTACGTTTCCATTTGCAAAGAAAACACACAAGACAGAGGAGAAAATCAAATACCACCTCTCCTTCCCACAAAATAAGAAGATGAAAGTAAATGTGACCTGTAAATTATAGGAAAAAATTTTTATCATGTGATTCAATGTTAAAGAGTCAATTCTCAATTACTCTTAATATTGCTGGGGTGTTCTTTTTTTTCCTGGTGAGGGTAATCATTTTTCTTCTACCTTCTTCTTTTCTTCTCTCTTCCCTACCCAACTTAAGAAGTGGGAAACACTAGAAAGCAAATAATTTAGAAACCTACAAAAGATTGTTTATCTCAATGAGTAGATATGTGATATTACACCATGAGTTCTATCTAGGTAATTATACTGAACTGTAATTGTGGTTATCTTAAATAGGGGCATGAAACTATAATCGTGTCTATGAAAAAGAAGGAATGTTATAGTCAGAGAGATGGTATAACAAGATTTGCTGAAATTCACTTAGGTGATCATTTCCTTTGAGTAAATTGAATAATACTGAAATATGGTAAGAAATGTTTAGGAGGCTTATTTTGAATGATATTTGAGGAAATAACTTCAGTTTATTTTGTGATGGTACTAAGATAATTTGGCACAGTTATAATAGCACATTGTGTGTTTCAGGGCCTTAATCTATATCCTGTCCTATCTATCCTTTCTTTCTCTCCTCTGTTTCCTGAAGGTCATTTTTTTCTAGTAAAACTTCATTTTGATGTTGATATTGGGCAGCATTTTATGTCTTCTCTTCAGTACCTGTTATGTGGTCCTCCAGAACTTGCCTCTCCTGCTTTTAGCACAAGGTGTGTTTGAACTCTCATCATCCCACCGTGAGCTGTCGTTTTGTGTTTAAAAACTATGATGAGATCAGAAAGACCGACAGGACATGCTTATATTTAACAAATCTCTTTCCACAAATATGAGCTTAGATTTAGTTATGCAAATTAATTAAGTTAAATAAGTTGCATTAAGTGCATTTAAATTAAATCTAAAAATTATTACTATAAGTTAATATTTAAAAATAAAGTACTGGTAGTTCAGGACTAAAGCACAGCATCAAACTTATCCTCAAATACTTTTTTTTTTTTTAAATGAGGGAGAGTGTTGTTTAATCTTTGAAATTAATTTTTCTCAAGGCAACGGATACATTGGAAAGAATGGATGTCTTAAAATTTCAACTTTTATTTTAGATTCAGGGGGTATATATATGTGTTTGTTACATGAGTATTTTGTGTGATGCTGCGGTTTGGGGTACAAATGATCTCATCACCTGAGTACTGAGCATAGTACCCAGTAGGTAGTTTTTCAGCCCTTGCCTTTCTCCCCACTCCAGTAGTCTCCAGTATCTATTGTTGCCACTTTTATGTCCATGTAAGTCTAATGGTTAGCTCTCACTCATAAGTGAGAACATGCAGTATTTGGTTTTCTGTTCCGGCATTAATTTGCTTAGGATAATGACCTCCAGTTGTATCCATGTTGCTGCAAAGGATATGATTTTGTTCTTTCTTATGGCTATGTAGTATTCCATGATGAATAGGTACCACGAGAATTTAAAATCATACACATTTAGTTTCTAATCCTGGTTCTTCAACTTACTACCAAATAGAACTTCAGCCAATTACTTTAAATATCTGAGCCTAAATTTTCCTGTCTGTGAAAGTGGGACTAATGATACTTGCCACATAATGTTGTTGGGAGATTGAAATTAGATAATTACATAAAACATCTAGTATACTGGCCAACAAATTTTAGGAATAATGGCTACCATAATGATAAAACAGAACTTGCCCAATATTAATCGAAGTTTGTATACCTTATTTCTCTTTTTCAATTATTTCTTGTCCTTTGATAAAGAGACCATGTCTAAAATTCAGGAAAAGCCCATTGCTTTATCCCTAATGACATGTTTTTTCTATCTGAGTTTCACTAATCAGCATCTATCAGAGTCTCTATTAGCAAAATAAAAATAGAAAATAATTTTTGCTACTGACAAATTTTTGCTTACTACATTTACCTAAAAAAATAAGTCTATGACCACACAATAGAGCAGACAGGGGTTGGTTACTTTGCAGAAGACCTCAGGCTTCTTACACACTTCATTTGATTTGTGGCTTTCCTATGCTCTGTTGGAGTCTTTGAAGGTGGAAGGCAAAACTCAGGAGTTAACACATACTTCTAGTCTGTGCTTGAGAAAAATCACCAAGAAGTATAGAGGAGCACATAAGCCATAAAGATAGACTGGCCTCCTGATGAGTAACATTTTAAAAATGTAACCCTTAAAAAAATCCAAGTCTGATTATTGAATGCCTAATAGAGCTTTTAGCATGGTTCGACTAGAACAGCTTTGGCAACAAGGGAAAGCATTTTCGCATTAATGTTCAAAGCAATCAGTTCTGTGTGTTTGTTCTGTGGCCTGTACAATACCCATTATTATGCAGATGAGTCCTAAATCACCTTAAGAAACTCTTTATTATTCAAATGTGAGGGCTTTTCCTTCCCCTTTCTTGGAACTGGCAGTCCCTGGGAGGCACTGAATAAACACCTGGAATGGTTAGAGCCCTCCGATAGATGGCCTAAAGCTCTTGTGAGGTCAAAGAGTGCTTTCAAATACTGGAATTTCTGGCAACACCACATTCCTCAAATTATTTAGCTGGTTATTTGATTAGTTATTTAATTGGTTGTCCTTCAATGCTATATTACTTGAGTAAAATTCACTGTCCTAACTCTCTGGGGAAGCAAGTTCTCTGGGTTCTGGAAAATGTAAGATCTTTCTCTGGCGTTCTTGAGCTTGTCTTTTAACTCATAATACATAGTCTATCTGCTCAATTCAATTTCTCACATCACTTTAATAGCATGAAACTTAAGTTGTGATAACAATTTTTAAAATGGTACGCTGGCTGAATTAAAACGATAGAACATGGCTCCAACGAGGACATACTAAAATCTTTGCAGAAGATTGTGATCACATCAACATAGTCATTCCTACTACGCCTCGAGTAGTACAATAATAGAAAGGCTACCCTTAGGCTCCTTTACTCCTTGAACAGATTAATTCAGTTGACTAGCATTTATTGAATATGTTATACCTTGTTCTTTGAAATTAATTTTTCTCAAGGCCCTTGATACATTGGAAAGAATACAAATTATAAAATCATACACGTTTGGTAAATTGACATTTATTGAATGTTTTATATGCTGTGTCTTGAGGGTTAAAATGAAGAGGAAAAACAGAATATGTGCCAGGAATTACAACTACAAAATCATTAAGAAAACATGTCTGACCTTTACTCCAAAGAGGCTCAAAGTCTGGTTGGGAAAGATAAGACAGGTAAACAAATAAATGCAATAAAGTAGCACGATAGAAGTGGAGGTGGGATCAGTGCGTCCACAAAAGGAGGAAATGGTCTATTCAGGACTGCATGAAGGAGGTTGTCAGAAAATGGTGTTTCTAAGGGATGATAAGGATAGGGATGATGGAAGGTACAGGAAAGAGAAGGACATTTTAACCTCTTCACTGGATTTAGCTGTGTCTGAAATTGTTTTTGTTTCCTTGTTTATCACCTGTTATTGACTGTCGTTCCCCTCCCTTTTCTCTCCCTCCTCTCCCATACACCATGAAAGAAACCCTATCTGTCTTGTTAACTGTTTCATCTCAGCAGCCCAGAATACAGTAAACACTCAGTAACTGTTAAATAGAATGACTTGAATGATCAGGCCCAAGCAGGAAACTGCTGTGAAGAAAGGCACCAAGGCCTGAAATAAGAGCCACTGTATGTATCTAAATATGTAGGGACACATGTTTCTATCAGAAAGATGATTCTTCAGTTAAATGAACATCAGAGATTAAAATGTACAGAATTTGTATAATAAGTAATTCCCAGTGGAAGTCTGTTTCATTCCCAACTCAACCTTTCAGAGCATACAACAACCATATTTCAAGTATTCCTCTTCTATTTGTAACAAGAGCCAACTTAGCTTCCACTAGCTCAATTCCTCATTTCCATTCTACTGGGGGCCGTAGAAATTACCTAAATACAAGAAATTTAGTGGTTGAGTTGTAAAAACTCAAAAAGGGTTTCATAAATACTTATATACATGACCTCCATATTTGAAATATGCCTAATTTAAATAGTTATACAGAAGTGTGTATGTGCATATGCAGATGTGTGTGTGTGTGTATATATATCCAGTATGTAGATATAGATATACATGTATGTGTTCATGTGTGTACTTGAGACACTTTTTTTGCAATGATTAGACTTTTTATTGAAAGTTACTGTAAAATTTAAAGAACAAAAAGAACAAAAGTTTACTAACGTTCAGGAGTCTTTTCTGAAAACCATATATGAATTATGTCACTGATATTATAGGTTTCCTCTCAGTATGGCTACTATGGACTGAATGTTTGTGTTCCTCTAAAATTCCTATGTGAAACCTAATCCCCAATGTGACAGTATTACGAGGTGGGGTCTTTGGGAGGTAATTAGGTATTGAGGGTGAAGCTTTTGTGAATGGGATTAGTGTCCCTTAAAAAAAAAAAACACAAGAGAGAGCTTGCTTCTCTCTGCTCTCAGCCATGTCAGGATACAAGAAGGTGGCTATGTGCAAACCAGGAAGTGGGCTCTCAGCAGGAATAAGATCTGCTGCATTAGGAACAAGATCAACTTGATTCTGGATTTTCCAGCCTCCACAACTGTGAAAAATAAATGTTTGGTAAACTTAAGCCACCCGGTCTCCAATAATATTTGTTATAGCAACCCAAACCAACCAAGACAGGTCGATTACCTTTATCCTCTATGGCCACACTAAACTTCTGTTTAATTTTCTGGCCAATGCATATTTTTGTTTATCCAACACCAGATGAAAAGGTGAGAATATATGGGTAAAATGCTATTACCCATTACCACTGCTGGTAACACAAGGCAAAAATTACTTCTTCATTTCATGGTGGGTCTGTGGTACTTTCTATTTCTGCAAAGGCTATTGTATCATTCTCATTAAGAATGATTATCTTTATGATGCCCAAAGTTGTTTTACTATGGTGCTAAAGATGAACGACCCTACTGTGTGAACTTTATACAAAATAACGTATTGTGCCATGTGGGGACAAGGGGCTCAAATAATAAATTAGACTTGGTAAGATTATGAGGCCATTTAATTTAAAATGTTTTTTAAGAATATAGACAGTCTGTCAGGAAGCAGAAATTAACACGGGAAGACTTGCTGAGTTTTGTTCAAGGCTAAATGAAGAATGGAGTAAAACAAATTGTCCAGCTTCCTGTGCTTGTTTCTATCCCAGTGCTACAAACCCTTTTTGTTCGTGTCTGTTCTTTGATTAGTGAGTAGCTCCTTCCCCTTTATCTTTATCTGTCTTCATACACTCTATAGTGAAATGGGAAGTATTTGAATCAGTAATGTGACACCAGTACAAATAGGTGTGTGTCATAGTTTGAAGGGCGAATCTTTCTAAAAGGCAAGACGCTGTAAAAACTCAGTAACTTTTGTCTTACTTCAGGCATAGAAACCAGTGTAAAGCATGGTATTTTACTTTCCTATTTTTTTCAGTAGAGGCATCTTGCAGTTTTTAGAAGGACCATTTGTGTCAAATAATGTGTGAGTCACAGAAATTGAGACTGAGCTATTCTACTACTACCACATTGTGATGGGCAAATTTATTCCTATGTTTGACTGATATGACTTTAGGCGTAACTTTCTTAAAAGTAGCAAACACAATTTCTAGTTGTGTTTTTTGTTTGTTTGTTTATAAAAATTACGGGTTTATCAAAATGAGACACCAAGCGGAAGAAGGAATGAAAGAAAGGAAGGAGAGAGAGAAGGGGAGAGATAGATAGAAACCAAGCAAGCAGCAAGCATGAATAGAAATACACCTTAAAATAGTAATATAGCTGGAGAAAAGATGGGAGAAAAGCACCCAAGCTACATTCATCTTTGTTTCTGATGACACAGGAAAAGAAAAAAAAATCTCTGTTTATAGAATTACTTTTTCTTGATGCCACAATCATGTTAACATCAGTACCTTTGTGAATATTGATTTCTTGATAAAAGTAAAATTATTGCAAGAGTTACTAAATTTATAAATAGCATCATTCTTAGAAATAGTCAAGACTCAAAGTTATGGCTTATTTGGGAGTCCTACCTTCACTTCTAGACTGTATCTGAGACTGTGGAATTTTCTGTTCAACAGGTCTCAGTACTGGCTCCAACATTTGCTTGGACCTCTTCTTATCCCACGTTCTCAAGGGCAGACTGTGGTTGCTGGTGTGCATGCTCTTAGGCCTAAGGGACAATTGATTACGGAGGTGTTTCTGGAGCTGAATCATGCTGGAGTGTTCAGACCATGCCTACCAGGTTCCTCTGGGTGGGAAAGCTGGTAGAGAGAAGAGTAGGGGGTTCAAGCCTCAAGACTGGGTAGGAATGCATGTGTCCCATGGCCCCCTGCCAAATTTTGGCATAAAACTCTGAGGGATATGAGAAATCTAAATTAGAAATTGGCCTTTCAGGTTGTTATAAAATATATTTATCAAGACAGAAGGATATATCACATTTTATTTAATAGTTTGCCAGCTTGATTTGTAACTTTTGAATATGCAGATTTGGTATGTTGGCCTCTATCTGTATCCTTGCTGCAGGTCCCACAAAGGAGGCAGCTATGTGTGGTTTTTGACTGTAATCTATTTCAGGATATAACCCTTCTTCTACACTAGGTTGTGAAAGTAAGAGGGAAGGCAAGGGAAGGGAGAGATTGAGTATTAATGTTATGTTATCTGCTAGGAACTATGCTAGCCAGACACTGTCACACACACTGTTACTGAATCCCAACATCTCGTCTCTTCAGTTCTGATTTTATCATTGAGAAAAACAGGTGGTAGGCCTTGGGTTTGAGATGTCACATGCTTGAAATATTTGCAAAATAGAATGAATTTAATTAGTTGACTCAGTAGGTATTTTATACATATGATTTACTAAGAAGTCAAAGCCATTTGATGGTTGCAGCACATGTTTTGTAATGTGATGACATTTCTCCGCTACCATAATAAAGCTTAACTTGCTGTTTTTCACTTTGGAATATATATTCTTTCTTTTGACTTATAGTGGCATGTCCCTGCCAGAGTGTCACTGTTTAATAAATACGTTTTTTGTTTAGTTGTCAGGGAACAAAATTACAAAGGTAGGTTAAGCAAACCTGTCTTATAGTAATAGCTTAATGATCTCCATTTCCTGCTTCATTGAGTATCTTGACACTGAAACTCATCTTTCTTTAATTTTATGCCTGTTGTTATTTATTTGCATCTCAATAAAACTTAATATCTATCAGAATAACTGAGAGTCCTATTCTACAGCAATGAGAGGAGGCAATACATTTGCAAATGAAAAGAATGGAGTTGTATGGGGGAAACAAGCAACTTTTTATCTGAGTAGGTGATATTTCAGTAGAATTCTATGAAGTCAGCTTAAATTGTGAGTCATAACTTAAATGCAGCAGGAACATAGAGTGCTATGATTAAAAGCCTTTGTCCAAAGTTTTCTGAACAATATTTTTCTTGATTAATGAATCAGAGTATAAATGAATACTCTAAGATACCTGCATTGAAGCCCCCAATAGAGGATGCAATCTTAGACTGACATACAATTCTCACTTAAAGAAGAAAACTTAAAGGTCATGTCATCTAGCTACTACTCTAAGTATTGTGAGTCATTATAGCACCTCACAGAAACTGTCTTTCCTGAATGCTTCTTAATGTTAGGTCTCCAATGTCCCTACAAAAAGCCATCACAGATTTCTCCTTCTGTGTTTGTTGTGAAATGGTTGATGAAGACATTGTTTACCTCTCTCAGTGCCATCCAGATTTTATTCAATGGAAAATTGACTCTCCTTAAGAATAAAAACATATCCCCTCCCAGATAAAAACAAGCCATTTACTATATTTAGCTGCTGGGAACTTAGGGTCAAATTTGGTTTTGTTCCCTGGCCTTTATATTAGCTATTTTGTCTGTCTAAAAGTTTCTTTCCCATATAGGCAGGGTCTGGTGGCTCATGCCTATAATCCCAGCACTTTGGGTGGCCAAGGTGGGTCTATCGCTTGAGCCCAGGAATTTGAGACCAGCCTGGGCAACATGGTGAGACCCTGTTTCTACTAAGAAAAAAAAAAAAATTGGCTGGGTGGTGGTGCATGCCTGTAATCCCAGCTACTCGGGAGGCTGAGGCACAAGAATCACTTGAACCTGGGAGGCAGAAGTTGCAGTGAGCTGAGATCGTGCCACTGCACTCCAGCCTGGAGTCTCAAAAAATAAAAAAATTTAAAAAATAAATAAATAAATGACATAATAAAATAAAATAGAAGTTTCTTTCCCCAAATCTCTGCAAGTGTGGATTTTTATCACTGAAGTATCTGTTCACCCTTTTTGGGAGTCCCTCCCTGACCATCCGACCTAAAGTGATGTAGGTGAGGAAATACTTTTCCTCTATCCTCTTAAATTCTGTGACCAGGACCTGTGAATTATACAGACAAAAGACATACTAACAAAAGAAAAAGCATACAAGTTTTACTTGAGGTTAATATTTTTATGTGTCATGGTGGGCTTTGTAGAAAGAAAGAGGTAAAAACCTCAAAGAAGCAGTTAGACCTAGGGGCTTATATAACATTTTAACAGAGTCATAAATTGTGGAGATATGATAAAGCCAAAGTAAAAGAGTTTAGGGTTGGGGAAAGAAATTGTGGAAAAGTGACTAGGAAATACATGGGAGAAGCTAATGGAAGATAAGGGTTATTTTTGTAAGATTTGTTTGTGTAGGCTCATCTCTGTGTCAACTCCCTGTCTGTGATGATAAGAATATTCCCTTCTTGGTGATACAGGGAGGGCACTTTTCTCATGGTAAACTTACACTCTGCTTTTAAGTAAAAAAGGAAAAGGCAGAGAGCCCTTCCTGCGTCTGCTATTGAGCATCTCCAGCTCAAAATAATCAATATCCCAAAGTGGCATATTTAGGGATGGCGTGTTCTGATCCCCCTCAGTGGCTTTCATACTACCTATTACTCTATTAAATTATACTGCTTTATTCTATTTTTGGCTTTTGCTGTCAATTGAATATAACTCTCCTTGGGGAAAAAGACTTAGCATTTAAGCAATGCCTGGTATACAGTTATTCTGCTCAATGACTATTTATTGAATGACTTTATAATATCCAATGAATAATTACAACTATATTGATCCTGATGACATACTTGCTTTTACAATTCTGTCATTCTCACTTTCCCACTATGTAATGGTAGTTAACTTTCACTTAACTTCTTTACATTCTTTTCCTGTAAAGAAAGATTATAAATAAATACATTTAATTAAAGAAGAGAATAGAGTTTCCTGACCAAGAAAAATAGGATCTCTTTTTAAATGAATTTATTCAACAAATATTTGCTAGGTATTCACATGTGCCAGGTATGACTAGATCCTAAGAATATTTTTTTAAATATCAGAAGCACACCCAGCCCAATGAGTGAGACAGGCTGTGAACAAATTATTGTAGTAACATAATAAGTGCCTGAAGTATACTGCAAATTGGGTTTCCGAGTTGCAAATTCTGAAATAGAGATTAGGGTGGAGGGGACTTACTAGGAAACATTCTTGGACCACCACCTGGGGAAGAAAAGGGAAGGACATAAGCCTGGGCAGAGGGAGAGGCCGAGCTGTGATGTGGTCTCATTGGAAGCTTTAGCCAACTCTGAAGGGAGTTCTAAAGATGGATGATTTTTTGGAGTTGTCCCCAGTGTTGTGAAGGTCCTGGGCCCTTGTATCACACTTTATGTTTGGGGATGTGGCTATCTTGGGAAAGGGCATGACCTGAGAGGTGCTCTCATCTGGGATAATTCCTAAAGAGGGCATATCTGCTGGTTGTACTCCTGGCAGCTGAAATAATAATTTATCCCTTCCTTTAAGGGGAACTGGTACTAACATGGCATCCACCACATATTAAGTGGTTATTACTATTAGAGACATAAATAAAGCAATACAGGAGCTATGATAAGAAAGAACTTAATTGTACCTCTGAAATGCCAAAAGAAAATACATTGAAATCTGATTCTTGAAATCCAATTAGGACTTTTAGGGCAGAAGGCATTCCAGGCAGAGGGATTATGCTGGTCCTCATACATAGGACAAGGTAATAATACTAGTTTTTGTGTTTGGGGATTTCTAAATGGAAGAGCAGGTACAAACACCAACTGAACATCTGTAGTAGGCACTTAAGTGCAGTACGTCATTTCATGCCCTTAGCAACTTTGCAAAAAAGTTATTGCCATATATTTATAGATGATAAAACAGAGGTTAAGAGAGGTATAGGCATTCTCCCAGTGGTCACATAGCTATTAACAGTAACTGGTGAAGTGAGAGTTTTCCTGAGGTACTGCTTGGCTCCAAAGTCAGTGCTTTTTCAACTATCATGCAATTTTCCCGTTCTAACCTTAGTTTTTAGTAGTAGTACCTGTTTTGTGGTTTGCTCTTAAGAAAGCAACTGATTTTAATAAATCTTTGAACAATACTCACAAGCATCAAGAGAACCGTAAGTTCTGCCAATACATTCATCTGCAATCTTGAAGTGAACAGTGACCAACAAGTATTTTTCAGTAGCTGTGTTATTTTATGCTTCTCAACAAAATGTTCTATATGCTTGGAAATTAGAAAGATATGCACTTGCATTGAATAAGGTCTATACTTCACAGAACCACTAAAATATTCTACTCTAAAAAAACAAAACTGATTATCTGAATTATCTAGTCTTCGAAAACTCCTTGTCATCACTAACTACAGAGTACTTACCTGGATTAGGGTGCTTGGTGAAAGACTGGGTCAGAGTGTCAAACGACATGGCTCCTTTGCTTAACACTCCTCATTGCTTTTCATTTTTCTATAGCTAGCAGCGGTACCCAAAGAGGGGAATATATAAACCCCAGGAGATTTTACAATCTATTGTGCAAAGAAAAAAATAAGTTTGTTTTTCAGTATAGCTCTTTGAAAATATTTATTGTTGTGTATGCTTCATAATGTGTATGATACATTAATACTATACATACATTAGAGGTGTATACACAGAACAGTTTAACTGACACAATAAAAACATTTGCATGAAATTCTGACACGCTACTACATGGATGATCATCAAAGACATTGTGCTAACTAAAATAAGCTAGGCACAAAAGGACAAACACTATGTGATTCTACTTATATGTGGTACATAGAGTAGTCAGATTCATAGGGACAAAAAATAGAATGGTGGTTTCCAGGGGTTGGGGGAAGCAGGAAATGGGGAGTTATTGTTTAATGGGTAGAATTTCAATTTGGGAAGATGAAAAAGTTCTAATGATTGCACAATAATGTGAATGTATTTAATGCTACTGAACTGTTTACTTAAAAGTAGTTAACATGGTAAATTTTATGTCATGAATATTTTGCCACAATAAAAAAATAATTAAAAAGTTTGGTGGCCCCTGGTTTGCAGCATTAAAATGGAATGTAAGGCTTTTCCCAATTTGACTCTGTCTCTTCTCTGGCCTGGAGGACAGTGTTACTTTTGTCAATGAAAAGAGTCAAACTCTGTGAAATATTTGAAGATATTTATTCTGAGCCAAATATGAGTGGCCAATGACCTATGACACAGCCCTCAGGAGATCCCGAGAACATGTGCCCAACGTGGTCAGCCTACAACTTGGTTTTATACATTTTAAGCTTGGGTCAGGAAAGGTGGGACAACTGGGGGCTTCCAGATCATAGGCAAATTCAAAGATTTTCTGGTTGGCAATTGGTTAAGTTATTATCTAAAGACCTGGAATCAATAGAAACGAATGTCAGAGTTAAGATAAGGGGTTGTGGAGACCAAGGTTTTATCATACAAATGAAGATCCCAGGTAGCAGGCTTCAGAGAGAATAGACTGTAAATGTTTCTTACCAGACTTAAACAATCTGTTCTGTGGGTCTTCAGATCAGTTTTAATGTTAATGTTAATTCAGCTGTGTCTGAATTCGAACAGGGATGACGGAATAATGAGGCATATCCAACTCCCCTTTCTCATCATGGCCTGAATTAGTTTTCCAATTTAACTTTGCAATGCCCTTGACCAAGAGGAGGGGTTTATTCAGATGGTTGGGGAACTTAGAATTTTATTTTGGTTTCCATCATGCAGGACAGTTCTACTTTGGACTGGTATGACTTGATAAGGAGGGCTCACCCCCATCCCAGTTGTTTTATAAACCCTGACTCATCTTTCTATGTCTAACCTTCTCAGTCATTACCCCTAAAGGATATTCATGTCTCACGCCCTCTCTATATGTCACATAGTTGGTATTTACATGTCAATATCTCTCTCAGTTGAACTTCTTGAAGACAGGCATATTTATATCTATAGTTCCTAGAAAAGTTGGTATGTACTCAATTACTATGTTTGTTGAGTTAATGAGTGAGTAAATGAATACATGAATAAACAATCAATGAATGGTGTGGCAGTTGTGCGGTGAAAGTCCTGGTGAATAAAGGAGGCCCTTCTCCGTGGCTCATTCCATCTCAGCCAGCTCTTGATTACCTCTTCTCTGGCTTCAGGGTCACAGCACCTGGTTATGAATCTAACTCAGCTGAAGGAATTATTTATCCATTTTTCTCATGTCTCACATTTCTCTTCTCTATACTATGTTCTGTTGAATCATCCTTTAAAATTCTGCCATCATTAGCAAGGGCATAAAAAAAATCACATCTACCCATGTACTGGAGAACTGATAAGTTATTCCTCTGAACATAATATCACATTTTCATAACCAGATATAGATATAGAAATTAAATTATTTTTGTTCTGAGATAATCAAACATTCTAAGTGATTTTCTCATTTCCTTCTTTCTGTTAACCAGATCCATACATCTAAAACTATAAATAACATATTTGAAATACTCAGCATTTGAAGAGCTTGTTAATGCCACTCCAATCAGACATTTAGGATTGTCATTGTGTTACAATGGTGCTACTGTTTTTAAACTATTGAAAACTTTACTAAATATTTTTTAAAATACTGCAATTATAATCTCATAGTATGCTTTTGCTTCTTTATTATGAGCATTTCTGCATAGAAGTAAAATATTAACTTAAGATGTAAAATTACATTGCTTTTAATAAACGAATCCTTGGAAAAAAGGCAGAACAACTCTGAGAAATATGAAGCTTCATTAAATTGCAGTTGTGAGCAAACATTTTTAAGTGTTTGTTTTTTTATATATAGAATATAAGAATCATACAATTGTAGTTAGATTTTTCTTTCAGTGAATCATAAATCAAATAAGATTTTGGAATGGGTTAAATCTATAAGAAAAGCTCAAATTCTATATCTTTTTTGCTATGTGTTCTTATAAGTGTGTGCAAATGAAAAACAAAAAAAAATTCAAATCATAATTTGATCTTATTTTCAAAATATCCTTTTCCACATTTATATGTTTACGTTCAAACCCTGATGACCTTTTCTGCCCTCATATTACCTCATGTGTAGTAAAGAGTATGTTAATATATTCACTGTGTATACTATATGCATATATAATGCACACTTATGAAAAATATATGTGTGTATATACATACACTGATGCATCAATCACTGTTTTGTATATAGTGTTTGGAACCTGTGACCTGCAATAATTAACTAAGTTGAACTAAAAGAGTCTGTTTCAATTGGTTGAAAGGAAAACTAACTCTGTTTCTCATTTTTCTAAAATGGGTAAAAAATGGAGAATTGTATTCCTCTACATCTAAACCTATATAAAAGTTTTAGTGATAAAAAGTGGTGTGTGGAAGCAAGAATGCTCTGATAATTTTCCCAGAAATTATTTCAAACTTACCTTTACCTTGAATTCATGCAGTACTGGAAGAAAAATCAACACAAAACAAAACAATGATAGGATCAGCCTTCACTATTGTACCATGACTTGCTTCTCTTTAAGTTTCTGCTCAAAAATCACCTTAGTAATGAGGTCTTCTTGACCTTTCTATACAATAGTAACCACCAGCAGCACCTGCTTTATTTTTCTTCATAGTGCCTTGTCACTATCTGGTAGCTATATGTTTCCTTATTAACTGGTTTATTGTTTCTCTTCTATCATTAAAATTTAAGTTTCATAAGGGCTGAGGTTTTTCTCTCTTTTTTCTTTTTTTTCATTGCTCTATTGCTAGCATCTAGAACAGGATTTCTCAATATTTATGCTACTAATTCTTTGTTGTGGGGAGTGGTCCTGTGCATTGTACGATATTAGCAGAAGTATGACTACCAGGTGCTGGTAGCCACCCCTGACCGCAGCCGTGAGAACCAAAAAACTACTCCAAACCTTGCCAAACATCCTCTGGGGTGGGGGAGATGTACAATTGCCAGATTAAGAACCACAGGTCTAGAACAATGCACGGCACAATGAACACTCAATAAATATTAGCTGAATGAAAGAACAAATGGATAAAAGCAGTATTTCTTATCCAGCCAAAATTTTGCATTCTCAATAATAGAACAATCACAAGAGGATAATTGAATACAGGGAGGCCTTTATCAAGTCAAGTTTCCCTTCTATTCAGGGCTCAGAATCTTCCCCTTTTCACTCATCTTCTGCTAAAGACTTTAAATAAAAACATTTTCAGAAGCACTCATTTATTTAACTACTAATTGCTCTGTCTGTGCTATGCTGCTCACTGTTGGAGCCTGTAAATTCAAACCAATGCCACTTAAGTATTTTTCAAGACACATAAGCTTTGTTTAATTCCTTTTTGAAATCCACTAATCTACTTTCTGTGCCAATTAGCAGTCAGAGGAAATAAATCACATACCCTTCCAATGAGGATAAAATATTCCCAGCCCCAATGTTTGAGCTTTCAAATTCAGAGTCGTGGAGGGTCTGTTCCTCCACATTTTCACTTAATACCTCACTGGCTCCTCTCCAAACCCTGTCTGACATGCAATTATTTTCAACCTATTTCACAGAAGGCTGCTCCATTCATCTTTCTGTGGGTCATATTTCCATTGAAACTGATTTTAAAAGATAAAAGGTTTTACTGTGTGAAACTTATGTCGGTAGGGTTCAACGCAATGCTAAGCCAAGGTTTTTTTGGGTTTATGGGGGCAGATATGAAATTGGCAGCAGGGAGAGGGATGAAAGAACATTTATAGTCATATCTGGGGGTTTCGTAATGATCTGTCTGGAATAAAACCGTAGATTGAATTATGGGTGGGTGTTTGCACCATATGGGTAGAAAGGGAATTGGGCTGATAGAGGCAGGGAGGGAGTGTTGGTCAGAAGTTCTGAACTCAATTTCTGGCTTTGTTACTTGAGGTAGAAGACTTACTCTCTCTAGAAATTAGCTTCCTTTTTTAATATAATGAGATAGAGCTGAGCAGAACTTATCACCTTATCTCCTCTGCCTGCTCTTTTCCCATTGTTCCCTATTTCTTTAAATGGCACCGTGACCCAGTTAACAAGTCAGAAATCTGAGAGTCAGCTTTGACTTCTCCTTTACCCTCCGCATTGATTACTCACCAGTTCATGCTAATTTCACCTCTTGAATTTCTCTTGATCTGTTCAGTTCTTTCTATCTTCTTGGCAATTAGACTAAGCTTAACTCCCTCCTTCTTTCCCCTAGTGACTAGACTGTCCAGGCGAAGAGCCACTTCAATACTCACAGGCTTGCTCCTCACCCTCCCCTCCCAAATCTAGTTCTGTGGAGGCCAAAGTGATCTTGCTAAGAGAATCTAATCATGCCCCTCATTTATTAAAAAATTCATCATTGTCGAGATCTGTCTCCTGAGAATTTCTCTAGACTCATCCCCTTTTCACAACCTCTATCACTTGTAATTCAGCTGCCCTGAGCTGTTTTCACATCTTTTTTTTTGCCACCAAGACTTTAAATACACTATTTCTTTTGCTCATGACACTTTTGCATCTCTCTTCACCTTGTGCTACCTCTTTCAGATTTCAACTGTGTCACTTCTCCAGTAGGACTGACATCCAGGCTGTGCTATGCTTGCATGAGTCACAGGTTATTATAATTATATGTGTACTACGGTTTTAATTTTTTTAAATTTTTGTGGGTACATAGTAGGTGCATATATTTATGGGTTACATGAGATAATTTGATACAGGCATGCAAGGCATAGTAATTCCATCAGGATAAATCACCTCAAGCATTTATCCTTTGTGTTACATATAATCTAATTAAACTCTCTAGATATTTTGAAATGTACAATTAAATTATTTTTTATTGTAGTCACCCTATTGTGCTATCAAATACTGGGCCTTACTTATTCTTTCTATTTTTTTGTACCCATTAATCATCCCCCTTTCCTCCACTATCTCCCCCAAACTACCCTTCCCAGCCTCCGGTAGCCATCTTCTTTTTGTTTTTGAGATGGAATTTCGTTCTTGTTCCCCAGGCTGGAGTGCAAATGGCGCGATCTCGGCTCACCGCAACCTCCACCTCCTGGGTTCAAGCGATTCTCCTGCCTCAGCCTCCTGAGTAGCTGGGATTACAGGCATGCACCACGACACCCGGCTAATTTTGTATTTTTAGTAGAGACAGGATTTCTCCATGTTGGTCAGATTGGTCCTTAGGGGATCCTCCTGCTCTGGCCTCTGAAAGTGCTGAGATTACGCACCTGGCCTGCCATCCTTTTATGATCTATCTTCATGAGTTCAATTGTTTTATTTTAATTTTTAGCATCCACAGATAAGTGAGAACATACAAGGTTTGTCTTTCTGTGCCTGACTTATTTCACTTAACATAATGGCCTCCAGTCCCATCCATGTTGTTGCGAATGATGGGATATTATTCTTTTTATGGCTGAATAGTAAGTACTCCATTTATACCAGTTTTTAAATACTGACCAATATTTTAAAATGCAAGGTGATTTGTTTGCAGAATCTTTCTGGAATAATTCTTAATCTTTTAGATTTGTCTCACTCAACTCTTAATATAACAGCAGTGCTTTGGCAACTCGACTTTATAAAATTATTTCAAAACATTAAAGCAGTTTTCACAGAAACATACACATGCTATTTTACTCTCATATTTCATTAATTTATGTAAGTTTAGTTAAAGTAATATAATTACAAAGAAGTACAACTGACATAATGAGGTCAGTTGTTGAACACAATTAAATCTTGAAAAATATACCCCTTGATTGTTAAGTGGAGAAGTACATAGACATCAGTTTGTGTATTTTAGGGAGAGAATGGAAAAATGTTGATTTATCTTATGACTTTAATACCCTGTCTTTACTTCTAGGTTATACATATCTTGATGATAAGAGCTGTTATTTATTCATTATAGTATACACAACACAAAGCACAATATCAACTCAATAACCAATATATTATTTAAAAAATTAATATTAAATTAGATATAAGGTTTTTTAACTCCAAAGACTATGGAATTTGTAAAATCGTTAGCTTCAAATTCTAATATTCTTTGATTTGTATGTAATCATAAACATATTTGTGTTGTGATGAAATTATATATTAGTTAATGGCTAGGTTCTTATGTTGTATTATCTTTGTGTTCTCCACAGTCAAATGACTGTGAAAGTTGCTCAATAAGTATGTATCAAATGGTGTATGTGTGCCTGCCTGGTCGGTTGTTGGGAGTATGAGAATGTTTCAACATTCTCGAGGTATGTCTTTATTAGCAGCATGAGAACAGACTAATACATACTGCATTTTGTTTATAAAAGTGCATATTCCTGAAAATTATTTTTAGGGTGAGGGCAAGTGTTGTTAAGTAAGGCATTAAACAAAACCTTAAGCTTGGTATATGAAATTATTCACTACAACTATTCTTTACTAAGAGATCAGTAAGATTTCAATACAATTAAGAAAATCTAAATTCAGGATTATTTATTGGTAGTTATTGAAAAATAATATCAGAGGGGAAACTTAATCTAAGTAAACAATGACTTAGAATTTTAAAAGTAATAATAAGTTGTGTACTTTAGCAGGACACAGCTATTTAATCATCTCCTTGCCCATTAAACTTGTTTGAAAAGCACATTTTCAGTGAATTCTCAGCAACTTATTTGCATTGATGATTTAGCTTTGGGGTAAATGGGAGAGATTCAGATTTTTAAAATTCAGATGTTATTACATTATGCCAAACAACATGCAAGGGCTATATCCCTAGCTCATTTGAATTCAGCCTGAATAATAGCAGTGCACATTAGGCCTGGTGTTGAACCGACTTCGTAGCAGTCTTTGCTGTTTTTGCTTTTCCCAGCCAAGGAGGGCAATTTCCTGATAGATGCTCAATTTCCCCTCTTGCCCTTGGAACATTTCCAAGGAAAAGTAAAAGAGGGAAAGCAGGTGCAGCCATTCAGAACCAGATACAGAATAATGGCAAGTAAATCATGGTCATAAAATCAATGACTGACATTTTTTGAGAGATTTCTGGTGTGTCAGACATTGAGTTAAGCAATTTTCACGCTTTATCTCACTTCTCACAACCTCCTAGCAGTGAGCAGTGGTTAACATCCAGGTTCAGGAGCCAGACTGGCTCAGGTTTGAATCCTGGCCCGCTACTTTCAGTAGTGTGACCTTGGGCAAACTACTTAACCTCTGTGTGTGTCAGCTTCTGCATGTGTAAAAGGAAGGGAATATATATACATCTTACTGTGTTTTTGTGAAGATTGAAGAGCAAATGCAAAACAAACTCAGTGTTTGCACTAAAAAATGTTAGCTTTTATTATCATTAATATAATTATTATTGTTATTCTCCTTCTACAGTGAAGCAATTTCGTGAAGCCAGATGACTTGGTCCAGGTCACACAGGAAGTGGGTGTCATTGCTCAGAACTGAACTCTGTGCCTCTCTGTTCAGCAAAATTCCACTACATAGAACATAATGTACCATGATCACAACAGTTCCAGGCAGGGAGTGAAGAGAGAGAGCCCAGACTTCGGAGCTAAGCACATAAAATTTGAATCCCAGCTCTTCTGCATATTCTATGAATCACTGGATATATTTACATACACTCACTGTATTCAGTTTCATCTCTAAAATTAGCGTAATATCCCATTTTTAGAGTTGTGAGAAAGATAATAAATAATGCATATTTTAAAAACTGGTAAATAAAAAGTTCTTGAAACTGGTTGCTCTTATTATAGGCTTTCACAATACATTATAATCAAATATAATTGCAGTAATTCTGTATAATGCTTTAATATCAAAAATAATTTGGGGGAATATACACATTTATAAACAAAATACAGTATGTATTAGTCTGTTCTCATGCTGCTGATAAAGACATACCTGAGACTGGGTAATTTATAAAGGAAAGAGATTTAATTGACTCAGAGTTCCACAGGGCTGGGGAGGCCTCAGGAAACTTACATTCATGGCAGAAGAGGAAGCAAACACATCCTTCTCATGGCGACAGGAAGGGGAACTATGAGTGAAAAGGGGGTAAAAGTCCCTCATAAAACCATCAGATCTTGTGAGAACTCACTCACTGTCCAAGAACAGCAGCCTAGGGGTAACCATCCTTATGGTTCAATTACCTCCCACCAGGTCCCTCCCATGATATGTAGGGATTATGGGATCTACCTTTCAACATGAGATTTGGGTGGGGACACAGCCAAACCATATTGTGGTATATATACACAATGGAGTATCATCAGCCTTAAAAGGAAAGGAAATTCTGATAACTTGATACAACATCAATGAACCATGAGGAAAATGATACAACATAGATGAACCTTGAGTACATTCTGCTAACTGAAATAAGCCAGACACAAAATAACAAATACTGTATGACTCTACTTATATGAGGTACATAGTAGTCAAATTCATAGAGACAAAAACAGAATGATGGTTGCCAGGGTCTGGAGGGAGGAAGGAATGCATGAGTATTGTTTAATAGGTATAAAATTTGTTTAGAAAGATGAAAACATTCTGGAGATGTTTGGTGGTAATGGGTTGGCCAACAATGTGAATGCATTTAATGCCTCTGAACTGCACACTTAAATATAGTTAACATGGTACATTATATGTCATGTGTATTTTACTACAATGAAAAAGTCAGAGAAAAAATAATATATCCATCTATAGGAGGAAAATTTTGTTATTAAAATTATTGAAATGAGAATTGCAGTCCTAAAATGAACTCATGCCTTTTTTTTTTTTTTTTTTTTTCTGAGATGGAGTCTCGCTCTGTCACCCAGACTAGAGTGCAATGGCGCGATCCTGTTTCACTGCAATCTCTGCCTCGTGGGCTCAAGTGATTCTTCTGCCTCAGCCTCCCAAGTAGCTGGGATTACAGGCACCCACCACCATGCCCAACTAATTTTTTATATTTTTAGTAGAGACAGGATTTCACTGTGTTGGCCAGGCTGGTCTCAAACTCCTGACCTCAGGTGATCCACCTGCCTCGGCCTCCCAAAGTGCTGGGATTACAGGCATGAGTCACCGTGCCCTGCCTGCTCATGCCTCTTTAGGAAGGTTTTTGATCTTTTGCGTTGAATTCCTCCAATAAGTGACTTCAGTCTTTATATTTCAAAATAGTGAGAAGGAGTGCATGACTATTCTTACCCACACATATATTCCTATTCGAATTGGCGGATGAGTATTTATCAATGTAGATACTATTCTAACAATACTGTCAGAGGAGAAATAATATTGTTGTGACACCAAGGGAACATTTTTATTATACACATTACCTTGAAATAACATTTTTGCCAGGAAATTTGATGCAGCATACATATGGTGCCTGATAGAAAGAAGCCAGGTAAAAGTACATTAGTCCTGTGTGCTGCACATGATATATAGTCAAACAGCCTGTGAGATAGAAGGATATCATTAACTATGAAGGTCATTCCATCACCAGTATAATGTTTGGAACAAAGATGTATTCAGTTATGCTGTTTACTCTATTTATACTTCAACTCCTCGTCTTTATAAACCTGCCTTTCTATGTGATTTTTAAAACTCCCAGAATATTTTTTTTTTTCAGAAGAGAAGATCTGTCTTGTTTAAACTGCCTTGCACTCCAAATTCAAATCAAAACCATTATGAATTTTAAAGCATGACTTCTTCTGACATTGAAACTTTTCTTTTTTTCCAATTACTACTACAACTGTTAAAATTTTGGAAAAATATTTTAGTATGCCCAGGAAGCCTTGCTATGTCTATTCTATTTGCATTTGTTTCACAGTCTCATTAGGTTCATTTTCCCCCTAATTTTTCATTTGTGGTAAAATGCACATAACAACATTTACCATTTTAGCCACTTTAAAGTGTACAGTTCCATGGCATTAAATGCATTCATAGTGTTCTGCAGCCGTCACCACCACCTCCAGCACTCTTTTCATCTTGTAAAAGTGAAACTCTATAACTATTAAACAATAACTGTCTCTTCTCTCCCATCCTCAGCCCTAGGCAACCATCTCCATTTTCCATTTCTATGATTTCGACTATTCTAAGTACCTCATACAGGTGGGATCTTATGTATTTGCCCTTTGTGCCTGGCTTATTTTACTTGCCATAATGTCCTCAAGGTTCATCCAGGTTATAACATATGTCATAATGCCCTTTCTTTTTAACGTTGAATAATATTCCATTTTCTGAATATTCCACATTTTGCTCATCTATTTATCCATTAAGGGATACTTGGGTTGCTTCTGTGTTTTAGCTACTGTGAATAATGCAATCCTACCAACAATGCTCGAGAATTCCAATTCCAGTTTCTCCACATCCTTGCCAACACTTCTGGCTTATTTTTTAAAATATATTAGCCATCCTAATGGGTGCAAGGTGGTATCTCACTGTAGTTATGATTTGCTTTTCCCTTATGATTAGTGATGCCGAGCATCTTTTCATATGCTGATGGGCCCTTTGTATATTTTCTTTGGAGAAAAGTCTATTCAAGTGCTTTGCTCATTTTTTATTCTGGTTGTTTATTTTGTTGTTTTTGTTATTGAGTTTTGGAGCTCTTTCTACATTCTGGATATTAATCTCTTATCAGATATACAAATATTTTCTCCTATGCTGTAAATTGCTCTTTTGTTTTGTTGATAGTGTCTTCTGATGCACAAACTTTAACATTTTCAGTTTAAATGAAATGAAAGTCCAACTTTTCTGTTTCTTCTTTTGTTGCCCAAGCCTTTGTCATATCCAAGAAATTACTGCCAAATTCAATATCATGAAGTTTTTGCCCTATGTTTTCCTTTACGAGTTTTATATTTTTAGATTTGTGATCCATTCTGAGTTAATTTTGTATATGGTGTTAGATAAGGGTCTAACTTCATTCTTTTGCATTCAAATATCCAATTTTCCCAGCACCATTTGTTGAAAAGATTGTCTTTTCCCCATAAAATAGTCTTGTCACCCTTGTAAAATATAATTTGACCATATATGCAAGGATTTATTTCTGGTTCTTTATTCTGTTTCATTAGTCTGTATTTATGCCAGTACCATAATGTGTTGATTTACTGTAACTTTGTAGTAAGTTTTGAAATCAGGAAGTATGAGTTCCTCCAGCTTTATTCTTCTTTTTCAAGATTGTTTTGGCCTATTGTTGTCCCTTGAGATGCCATATGAGTTTTAGGATGGGTTTTTTTTAATTTCTGCAAAAATATTTGGAATTTTGATAAAGATTACATTGAATCTGTAAATCACTTTGGGTAGTATTGACATCTTAACAATATTAAGTCTTTCCATCCATGAACATATCTTCTCATTTATTTATATCTTTAATTTCTTTAAATAATATTTTGTAGTTTTCATTGTACAAGTCTTTCTCCTCTTTGATTAGGTTAATTCATAAGCATTTCATTCTTTTTGATGCTATTGTGAAATGGATACACTTTCTTAATATTTTTTCAGATTGTTCATTGCTACCGTATAGAAGAAATGCAACTGATTTTTGTGTGTTAACTTTATATTCTGCTATTTTACTGAATGTATTAGTTCCAACAATTTTTGGGGTGAACATTTAGTTTTCCACACATGAGATCATACAATTTTAGAACAGAGAGAATTTTACTTATTTTTTTCCACTTTGGATGCCTTTATCTCTTTTTCTTGCCTAATTGCTCCAGCTAGAAATTTCAGTACTATGTTGAAAAGAAGTGGCAAAGGCGGGGCGCAGTGGCTCACACCTGTAATCCTAGCACTTTTGGAGGCCGAGGTGGGTGGATCCCGGGGTCAGGAGTTCAAGACCAGCCTGACCAACGTAGTGAAACCCCATTTCTACTAAAGATACAAAAAAAAAAAAAAAAAATTAGCCATACATGGTGGTAGGCACCCATAATCCCAGCTACTTGGAGGCTGAGGCAGGAAAATCGCTTGATCCCATGTGGCAGAGATTGTAGTGAGCTGAGATGGTGCCACTGCACTCCCACCTGGGTGACAGGGCAAAACTCCATCTCAAAAAAAATAAAAAAAAAGAAGTGGCAAGAGCAGGCATCTTGTTTCTGATCTTAGAAGAGAAACCTTCAGTCTTTCACCATTGAGTATTATGTTTGCTGTGAATTTTTTTATATATGCCTTTTATTATGTTAAGGCAGTTTCTTTCTATCCCTTGTTTGTTCGATTAAAAATTTTTTTTTATTTCAATAGCTTTTGGGGTACAAGTCATTTTTGGTTACATAGATTGATTATATAGTAGTGAATTCTGACATTTTAGTGCACCTATCACCTGAGTAATGTATGTTGTACCCAATAAGTAGTTCTGTATTCCATATAGAATAATGGCCTCCATCTGCTTCCAGGTTGCTGCAAAAGACATTATTTCATTCTTTTTATGGCTATATTCCATAGCATGCATATATATAACATATTTTCTGTATCCACTCATTGGTCAGTGGGCACTTAAGTTGACTTAATATCCTTACAATTGTGAATTGTGCTGCAATAAACATACATGTACATGTGTCTTTTTCATATAATGACTTCTTTCCTTTGTGTAGATATCCAGCAGTGGAATGGCTGGATCGAATGGTAGATCTACTTCTAATTCTTTAAGGAATATCCATACTATTTTTCATAGAGGTTGTATTAATTTACATTCCCACCAGCAGAGTAGAAGCATTCTCCTTTCATCACAACTACATCAAGGTCTATCATTTTTTGACTTTTTGATAATAGCCATTCTTACTGGAGTAAGGTGGTATCCCATTGTGGTTTTAATTTGCATTTCCCTAACAATTAGCGATGTTGAGCATTTTTTCGTGTTTGTGGGCCATTTGTATATTTTCTTTTGAGAAACGTCTGTTTATGTCCTTTGCCCACTTTTTGATGGGGTTGTTTTTTTCTTAATTTGTTTGAGTTCCATGTAGATTCTGGATATTAGTCCTTTGTCAGAGGCATAGTTTAAAAATATTTTCTCCACTCTGGATTGTCTGTTTATTCTGATGATTATTTCTTTTGCTGTGCAGAATCTTTTTAGTTTAATCAGGTCTCATTTATTTATTTTTGCTTTTTTTCCATTTGCTTTTAGGGTTTTAGTCTTAAATACTTCACCTAGGCCAATGTCCAGAAGAGTTCCTTCAAAGTTATCTTCTAGAATTTGTATGCTTTCAGTACTAGATTAAGTCTTTGATCCATCTTGAGTTTATTTTTGTATAAGGTGAGAGATAGGGATCCAGTTTCATTCTTCTGCATGTGGATATCTAGTTTTCCCAGCATCATTTATTAAATAGGGTTTCCTTTTCCCAATTGACGTTTTTGTATGCTTTGTTGAAAATCAACTGTTTATAAGCATTTACTTTATTTCTAGGTTGTCTATTCTGTTCCCTTAGTCTATCTGCCTCCTTTTGTGAGTGCCATGTTGTTTTGGTAACTACAGCCTTGTAGTATAACTTAAAGTCCAGTAAATATGATGTCTCCAGATTTGTTCTTTTTGTTTAGGATCGCTTTCGCTATTTGGGGTGTTTTTTGTTTCCATATGAATTTTAGGATTGTTTTTGCTATTTCTGTGAAAAATGATGTTGGTATTTTGATGGGAATTGCATTGAATCTGTAGATTGCTTTGGGCAGTATGATCATTTTCATGGAATTGATTCTTCCAATCCGTTAGCATGGAATGTATTTCCATTTGTTTGTGTCATCATTATTTATTTCAGCAGTGTTTTGTAATTCTCCTTGTAGAGATTTTTCACCTCCTTGGTTAAGTATATTCCTAGTTATTCAATTTTCTTTTTTTTTCTTCTTTCTTTCTTTCTTTCTTTCTTTCTTTCTTTCTTTCTTTCTTTCTTTCTTCTTTTTTTTTTGTAGCTGTTGTAAAAGGAATTGAGTTCTTTATTTAATTTTCGGCTTGCTCATTGTTGGTGTATAGCAAGCAGCACTGCTGATGTGTGTACTTTACTGAATTTGCTTATCAAATCTAAGAGTCTTTTGAAGGAAAATTTTGGGTTTCCTAGGTATAGAGTCATGTCACCAGAGAGCAGTGAAGTTTGACTTTCTCTTTTCCAGAATGGATCACCTTATTTCCTTCTCTTACCTGTTTGCTCTGGCTAGGACTTCCAGTACTATGTTGAATAGGAATGGTGAAAGTGGGCATCCTTGTCTTTTTCCAGTTCACAGGAGGAATTCTTTCAACTTTTCTTCCTTCAATATGATGTTGGGTTTGTTGAGGGTTTTTATCATAAGGGGATACTGAATTTTATTGAGCGGTTTTTTCCTGCATCCATTGAGATGATCATATGATTTGTGTTTTTAATTCTGTTTATGTGATGTATCACATATATTGACTTGTGTATGTTTAACCATCTCGGCAACCTCGGGATGAAACATACTTGATCGTGGTGTATTATCTTTTTGATTTGCTGTTAGATTCAGCTAGCTAGTATTTTATTGAGAATTTTGCATCTATGTTCAAAAGAAATATTGGTCTGTAGTTTTCTTTTTTTGTTGTACCCTTTCCTGGTTTTTGTATCAGAGTGATGCTGGCTTCATAGAATGATTTAGGTAAGATTCCCTCTTCCTCTATCTTTTGTAATGGTTTCAGTAGGATTGATGACAATTTTTCTTTGAACGTCTGATAGAATTCAGCTGTGAATCCATCTGGTCCTGGTTTTTTGTTGTTGTTGCTGTTGTTGTTGTTGGCAAATTTCTTGTTACTTCTCCCATCTCGCTGCTTATTATTGGTCTAATCAGGGTTTCTGTTTCTTCCTGACTTTATCTAAGAGGGTTTTATGTTTCCAGGAATTTATCCATTTCCTATAGATTTTCTAGTTTGTGTGCCTAGAAATGTTCATAGTAATCTCAAATGATCTTCCCCCCCCCCCCACTGTGGTGTCAGTTGTAATGTCTCAATTTCATTTCTAATTGAGCTTATTTGAATCTTCTCTCTTCTTGGTTAATCTTGCTAATGGTCTATCAATTTTGTTTATCTTTTCAAAGAACCAGCTTTTTGTTTCATTGATCTTTTGTATTTTTTGTTTGTTTGTTTGTTTAATTTCTTTTGGTTCTGCTCCAATCTTTGTTATTCCTCTTCTTCTGCTAGCTTTGGATTTAATTTGTTATTTTTTCCTTAGTTCCTTAGACTGTAACATTAGAATGCCAATTTGTGATCTTTTAAACTTTTTAATGTGGGCATTCAGCGCTATAAACTTTCCTTTTAGCATTCCATTTGCTGTATCCCAGGGTTTTGATAACTTGTGTCATTATTATCATTTATTTCAAAGACTGTTTAAATTTCTATCTTGATTTCATCATTAACCTCAAAATCATTCAGGAGCAGATTGTTTAATTTCTGTGTATTTGTATAGCTATGAGGGTTCCTTGTGGAGTTAATTTCTAGTTTTATTCCACTGTGGTCTGAAAGATAATTGATATTATTTTGATTTCTCAAAATTTATTGAGACTTGTTTGTGACCTATTGTATGGTCTGTCTTGGAGGCTGTTGCATGTGCTCATGAGAAGAATGTATATTCTGCAGTTCTTGGGTAGAATGTTCTATAATACCTGTTATGTCCATTTGTTCTAGAATATAAGTTAAGTCTGTTTTTTCTTTGTTGACTTTCTGTCTTGATGATCTGTGTAGTACTGTCAGTGGAGTATTGAATTTTCCCACTATTATTGTGTTGCTGTCTTAGGTCTAGTAGTAATTGTTTTATGAAAATGGGAGCTCCTGTGTAAGGCACATATGAATTTAGAATTATATCTTCCTGTTGAAGTTATCCTTTTATCATTATAAAATGACCTTTTTGTCTTTTTCTGTTGTTGCTTTAAAGACTGCGTGATCTAAGAATAACTATTCCTCTTCGCTTTGGTTTCCATTTGCATAGAATATCTTTTTCCACTTTTTTACCATGAATTTATATTGATCTTTACATTTTAGGTAAGCCTCTTGAAGACAGTTTATATTTGGTTTGTGATTTTTGTATCCATTATGCCAGTCTGTATATTTTAATTGGAGCATTTAGCCATTTACATTTAACATTAATATTGAGATGTGAGGTGCAGTTTCATTTATCATGTCATTGTTACCTAGATACTTTCAGTTTTTCTCATTGTGTTACTGTTTTATAGGCCCTGTGGATTTTATGCTGTCAAGAAGTTCTGTTTTGGTGCATATCAAGCCTGGCTGTTCTTGGTGTATAGGAATGTTAGTGGGGTTTTTTGGTATGTTGATTTTGTATCCTGAAACTTTGCTGAATTTGTTCATCAGCTGAAGGAGTATTTGGGCCAAGATTATAGGGTTTCCTAGATACAGAGTCATGTCATCTGCAAACAGGAATACTTTGACTATTTTGATCCCCTTTCTTTCTTTCTGTTGCCTGATTGTTCTGGCCAGTATTTCCAATACTATGTTGAGTAAGAGTGGTGAGAGCGGGCATTCTTGTCTTGTGCCAGTTTTTAAGGGGAATGCTTTCAGCTTTTGCCTATTTAGTATGTTGCTGGCTGTGGGTTTGTCATAGATGGCTCTTATTAGTTTAAGATATGTTCCTTCAATACCTAGTTCATTGAGAGTTTTTAACACGAAGGGATATTGAACTGTATCAAAAGCCTTTTCTGCATCTGTTGAGATGATCATGTGGTTTTTGTCTTTAGTTCTGTTTATGAGATGAATCACAATTGCTGATTTGCATATGTTGAACCAACCTTGCATCCCAGGGATGAAGCCTACTTGATTGTGATGAATTAGCTTTTTGATGTGCGGCTGGATTTGGTTTGCCAGTATTCTGTTGAGGATTTTTGCATCGATGTTCACCAAGGATATTGGCCTGAAGTTTTCTTTATTTGTTGTGTCTCTGCCAGTCTTTGGTATCAGGATGATGCTGGCCTCATAGAAGTAGTTGAGGAGGAGTTCCTACTCCTCAATTTTTTGGAACAGCTTCAGTAGGAATTATATCAACTTTTATTCATACCTGTGGTTGAATCTGGCTGTGAATCACTCTGGTACTGAGCTGCTTTTTGTTGGTAAGCTATTTACTACTTATTCAGTTTTGGGGCTCATTATTGGTCTGTTCAGAAATTGAATTTCTTCCTGGTTCAGTTTTGGGAGGGTATATATGTCCAGGAATTTATCCATTTCTTCTAGATTTTCTAGTTTGTGTGCATAGTGTATTCAGAATAGTTTCTGATGATTGTATTTCTGTGAGGTCAGTGGTATTACCTCTTTTGTCATTGCCAATTGTGTTCATTTGGATCTTTTCTCTTTTCTTCTTTATTAGTCTAGCTAGTAATATATCTTAATAATTTTTCCAAAAAAACCAGATCTTGGATTCATTGATCTTTTGAATGGTTTTCATGTCTTGACTTCTTCTATTCAGCTCTGATTTTGATTAGTTTGTGTCATCTGCTAGCTTTGAGGTTGGTTTGCTCTTCCTTCTTTAGTTCTTTTATTTGTGATGTTAAGTTGTTAAACTGAGATATTTGTAACTTTTCGATGTGGGCATTTAGTGCTATATATTTCCCTCTTAACACTGCCTTAGCTGTGTCCCAGAGATTCTGGTATGTTGTGTCCTTGTTTTCATAGGTTTCAATGAACTCCTTGATTTCTCCCTTAATTTCATTATTTACCCAAAAGTCATTCATGAACAGGTTGTTTCATTTCCATGTACTTGTGTGGTTCTGGGCAATTTTCTTACTCTTTAATTCTAATTATATTGTACTGTGGTCTGAGGGAGTGGTTGGTATAATTTTCAGGGGTTTTTGTGTATTTGCTGAGCATAATTATATGTCTGATTGTGTGGTTGATTTCAGAGTATGTACCATGTGACAATGAGAAGAATGTATATTCTGTTTTTTCTGTTTGTGTCTTTGTTTTTTTGAGACAGAGTCTTACTCTGTTGCACAGGCTGGAGTGCCGTAGCATTATTTCAGTTCACTACAACCTCCACTTCCCTGGTTCAAGCAATTCTCTTGCCTCAGCCTCCCGAGTAGCTGGGACTACAGGTGACCACCACCACATCCGGCTAGTTTTTGTGTTTTTAGTAGAGGCGGGGTTTCACCATGTTGGTCAGGCTGGTCTCAAACTCCTGACCTCAAATGATCCACCAACCTTGGCGTCCCAAACTGCTGGGATTACAGGCATGAGCCACCAAGTCTGGCCTATTCTGTTGTTTTTTTGGTGGAGAGTTCTGTAGAGGTCTAGAGGGTATAATAGAGACTGTAAGGAAGAAGCATTATTCGAAGTACTCCTTGCCTGTTTAACTCACCCCTCCTGCAGGAGTAGTTGGGGGCCAAGAACAAGTCCCGGTGCACTGTAGCCCCATGCAGGATTCCCAGCTTTCTGTGCCTTGAACCAGCATCTGTGGCTTCCTTCTGTCCCCTCTCAATGCCTTTTCTTTGAAGATTTACTAGGAGCGCACCAGTCTTCCCAGTGTTTTGGTCACTTGGTGGGATATGTTCCTCCTGCTTGCATGTAGTTGGCCATCTTGGAATGAACTCAGGATTAGCATTTTTCAAAAATTCTGAAAAGCTCCCAGCTTTTAGCACTTCAAATAATGCTCTTCCTTATATTCTCTATTATACCCTCTAGATCTCCAAGTAAACATTAGTTGTACCTTCTTATTCAATCCTCAACATCTCCTAACCTCTCTCACATATTTTACATGTCTATTGCACTCTGTAAAATTTTCTTGGCTTGTTCATTAATCCCTTTAACTTTGTATAATTTACTATTTAGTTCATTATACAACTCAACTCTTTATTCAACTTAGTCATTTATTGATTAAACAAAATAATTAAGTTTTAATTATTATGAGCTTTTATTTTAAGATTCTGTATTATCTTTTAAAATCCACTTGATCATTTTTATAGTCTCTTGTTTCTTGCTCACAATTTCAAACCATTACTTGTTTTTTAGACCTATTAAATACCCTTTTTATATCTCTAATAATTTCAGTATCTCAAGACTTTGTGGATATAATTATGGTGTGTTTTAGGATTTTTTAAAATCTTGTATTCCTATGGCCGGGCATGGTGGCTCATGCTTGTAATCCCAGCACTTTGGGAGGCTGAGGTGGGTAGATCATGAGGTCAGGAGTTCGAGACCAGCCTGGCCAATCCAGTGAAACCCTGTCTCTACTAAAAATACAAAAATTTAGCTGAGTGTGGTAGCGAGCGCCTGTAATCCCAGCTACTCAGGAGGCTGAGGCAGGAGAATCACTTGAACCCAGGAGGCAGAGGTTACAGTGAGCCAAAATCATGCCACTGCACTCCAGCCTGGGTGACAGAGCTAGACACCGTCTCAAAAAAAAAAAAAAAAAAAAAAAAATCTCGTGTTCCTTGCAATGTAGCTGCGAGGAACAGTTGAAGCCTGACTTGAATTTCTATTCAATTTCAGTAAGCTTTGTTCTTAATTTCCTTTATTCTATTTTCTTTTGGCTTATTGTATTTGTATTTTTTTTTAACTTATTTAGTTAAGAGTCAAATCATTTTCACTCTTGCTGCTTTTCTTGTACGTGAACTTAAGTCTATAAATTTTCTGTAAGCAGTGCTTTACCTAAATTCCACATTTTAGTTTGTAATATTTTTCTTATCCTTATAACAGATATCTTCTATTTACTTTAGTCATTTTTTCTGTGACCCATCAGTTATATAGTAGGAGTAAATATTTTCTTTTTTTTCTTTTCTTTTTTTTTTTTTTGAGACGGAGTCTCACTCTGCCGCCCAGGCTGGAGTGCAGTGGTCGGATCTCAGCTCACTGCAAGCTCCGCCTCCCGGGTTTACGCCATGCTCCTGCCTCAGCGTCCTGAGTAGCTGGGACTACAGGCGCCTGCCACCTTACCCGGCTAGTTTTTTGTATTTTTTTTAGTAGAGACGGGGTTTCACCGGGTTAACGAGGATGGTCTCGATCTCCTGACCTCGTGATCCGCCCGTCTCAGCCTCCCAAAGTGTTGGGATTACAGGCTTGAGTCACCGCGCCCGGCCTGAGTAAATATTCTCTATCCTAACAGTCTATTAGTTACTGAGAGTTACGTTTAAAATATCACTATTAAGGCTGATTTGTCAAATTCTACCTTCAGCTTTTTCACTTTCTGCTTCTCGTTTTAAAAGCATGTTATTCAGTACATACAGAATTAGAATTTTCATATCTTCCTAATGAATGGAACACGTTATCACTAGATAGTGCCTGCTTTTATTTTTGCCTTAAAGTCTATTTTATCTGTATAAAATAGCTATATCCCACACTTCCTTTAATTAGTATTTGCTCAGTATATATATATTTTTACTTTCATCTTCCTGTGTGCTTACGTTCTCTACTGTAAATGGCATATAGTTGTTTTTTGAATACAGTTTGATAATATGGTCATTTGAGTTATGATTACGTATAGATTTGGATCGACTGCCTTGTACTTATTTTTCTCTTTCGGTTTTCTCCTTTCTTCTGCTGAATTGCTTTCTTTCCTCTACTGGTTTTGAAATTTTACATGCTATTTTATTATTTTAATGGTTGGCCTTGAAATTTTAACATATATCCTTAATTTAAAAACATCTAAAGTTCATTAATGTCTTTAGCTTTTCTGCAATATCACAAAAATGTTTAAATGTTTAAAATACTTACAATTCTCCACAATCTCTCCCAGGCTGTCCTGTCCACCAAATCGCTTATCCAGTCCCCAATGTTCTCCCACCTGCCCACACATTGGTCTGCTTCCTGATCCTTAAATAGGCCATGCACATCCTCACCTTAAGGTTTTCCACTGACCAATTCATCTGCTAAAAACCACCTCCCCCAGATAACTGCATGACTTTCTCACCTTTCAACTCAATTTCAGGCTTTTCCTGCCATCTTAATTAAAATTGCACGTTTTTTAAGCTCTTCCTAGCAGCTTTCATAGCATTATTTTTCTCTATACCACTTATCACCTTTTAGTATACTAAATAACTTGTTTAAATTATTTGTGTTCTTCTTCCCCAACTAGAAGTTAAGTTCCATGAGGAAAGGAATTTGTTTTATGATTTTTTTTAAATTGCCATATCCCCAGAGCCTATGATTTTGGGCTCATAGTAAGCCCTTAGTATTTATTTGTTAAGCATTCAATAATTTCAGATCTCAAATCCATGTGACAGCCAGTTAGTGTCCTTGAATTAAGGGATGCTATTTTTTTTTTCTATTGATCACCACCAAGGCTGAGACAAATCATTTTATTGATGTCTCTTTATTTGGAGCATTATTTTTACTTAGTGTGTTTCATTTTCGGATCCTTTATCTGGATATATTTCCTAAGTATGTTCCCTTTTCCCACTCTTGATTTAAAAATTGTCCAATAATTAAATATTTTTATCTATTTATGGTTCAGTTCATGAAAAACAAATGGGAGAATAGATATTGAGCAGGCAACAGCAGTGTCTGACACAATTATGCTGATGTTACAAAAACAGATCCCTACTATATACTGTTATAGTTGCAAAAGCAAGTTGCAGAAGAATATGTATATGAGCTTGTTATTGTTAAAAAATAAAACAAACAAAAAACTGAACTTCTGTAAATACGTGTATTTGTATGTGAATGGAGATATTTTGAGAAGGCTATACACTAAACTAGAATACAATCAATAATACAGTAATTATCACATTGTAATTAATAAATAGGTATTGCATCTAATAATAATAAAACATTTACAAGATATCCACTATAATGCCAGGCACTGTTACAAGTGTTTTATAGACATTAACTAATTTAATCTTCAAAATCACTTTATAAGGCTTTACTAACATAACGTTATCCTTAACTTACATATGAGAAAATTGATATAGGAAGAGCTAAGTAACTTGTCTGAGGTAACAGATCTAATAAATGGTAGTGGTGGAGTTTGAACCCAGGCAGTCTGGCTCCCAAGGCTATGCACTTAAACCCCTACTATATCTACATCTCTCTCTCTCTCTCGATCTGTATCCATATCTATCTATAGCTATAGCTATTTCTATCTCTATATATAACCTATCTAGATAGATATCACAAGTGTATATTATTTTATAATTTACAAAGAAAGAAAGAAATTACCTCTCCTTAAATCCACTCCCAAATGGCAGTAGTAGTGGCAAAAGCAAGATGAAAGGAAAAAGAGGATAGGACAAATTCTAAGCAAAACCTGGCTATCAATGAAGATTGTCTTTAGTCCTCCCCCAACACCCCTTTGCCTTTGGGTGCTGTTGCACTTCTCTAAGAGATCAAGGTTCTCCCGATGCATATACCCAAGCCAGATAAAATGCTCAGAATTCTAAACCCCAGCTTTGTTCTGACTTTCCTCTGAAAGCAGCATCCCTATTTTTTTTTTTTTTTTTTTTTTTTTTTTTTTTTTGCTCTTCCTCTTCCAACTGAACTAGCTGTCCACCCACTTTAGAGTCATGCATTTTTTCTTGACAAGTTGATAACCACAAAATAATGGGATAATTGTTTGCTCTAGACAGTGGGAAAGTTTGAGACTGTAGAGAAAGTAACCCTATTGTTCCCATTCCCACAGAAATAGTTAACATTTGTATTGTTTTAAAGATCTCAAGGAACTTCCACATGCAGCTGCTCATTTAATTCAATCTTCATGATCACACTGTGATGGTTTTCATGCATAGTTTACAGGTAAGGAAACCAAGGGTCTGTGAGGATAACTAATAGTTATTACTCTACTGTGTTCTCACAGTTGAGTGGTAGAGCTGATCTCAAGTCAGATTATCCTTTTCTCAAACTGCAACAACCTCTTTTTTTTTTTTTAATTTATTTATTATTATCATACTTTAAGTTGTAGGGTACATGTGCATAACGTGCAGGTTTGTTACATATGTATACTTGTGCCATGTTGGTGTGCTGCACCCATCAACTCGTCATTTACATCAGGTATAACTCCCAATGCAATCCCTCCCCCCTCCCCCCTCCCCATGATAGGCCCCGGTGTGTGATGTTCCCCTTCCTGAGTCCAAGTGATCTCATTGTTCAGTTCCCACCTATGAGTGAGAACATGCGGTGTTTTCTGTTCTTGTGATAGTTTGCTAAGAATGATGGTTTCCAGCTGCATCCATGTCCCTACAAAGGACACAAACTCATCCTTTTTGATGGCTGCATAGTATTCCATGGTGTATATGTGCCACATTTTCTTAATCCAATCTGACACTGATGAGTTTCTTCACAGAATTGGAAAAAACTGCTTTAAAGTTCATATGGAACCAAAAAAGAGCCCGCATCTCCAAGACAATCCTAAGTCAAAAGAACAAAGCTGGAGGCATCACGCTACCTGACTTCAAACTATACTACAAGGCTACAGTAACCAAAACAGCATGGTACTGGTACCAAAACAGAGATATAGACCAATGGAACAGAACAGAGTCCTCAGAAATAATACCACACATCTACAGCCATCTGATCTTTGACAAACCTGAGAGAAACAAGAAATGGGGAAAGGATTCCCTATTTAATAAATGGTGCTGGGAAAATTGGCTAGCCATAAGTAGAAAGCTGAAACTGGATCCTTTCCTTACTCCTTATACGAAAATTAATTCAAGATGGATTAGAGACTTAAATGTTAGACCTAATACCATAAAAATCCTAGAGGAAAACCTAGGTAGTAGCATTCAGGACATAGGCATGGGCAAAGACTTCATGTCTAAAACACCAAAAGCAACGGCAGCAAAAGCCAAAATTGACAAATGGGATCTCATTAAACTAAAGAGCTTCTGCACAGCAAAAGAAACTACCATCAGAGTGAACAGGCAACCTACAGATTGGGAGAAAATTTTTGCAATCTACTCATCTAACAACCTCTTTTTATATAAACTTCCTTGGCCAGGAATCTCCACATATATTATTAATGAATTTTGTGGCTAGAATAGTAAAAATTCACACCACCACTGGAAAAACAAAGCTTGAGTGTGAAAGAAATGCAGAGTGAAGTCAATTACATGGTACTGCTTTAATATACAGCTGCATATTTCTGTTATAGCAATCTGAACATCCTTTTAACCTTAGTTTCACTTTGGCTTTGACATTGTGTTTTATTATATGCATATTATTGGAAAACATTTATTCTTAAAACTATTTTTCCTTCTTTCCTAAATAGCCTCTCTGCTGCTTTTTCTTTTTTCTTTTTCTTTCTTTTTTTTTTTTGAGATGGAGTCTCACTCTGTCACCCAGGCTGAAGTGTAATGGTGCAATCTCGGCTCACTGTAATCTCAGCCGCATGGGTTCAAGTGATTCCCCTGCCTCAGCCTCCCAAGTAGCTGGGATTACAGTCATGCACCACCACACCTGGCTAGTTTTATATTTTTAGTAGAGACAGCATTTCTCCATGTTGGTCAGGCTGGTCTGAAACTCCCGACCTCAGGTGATCCGCCCACCTTGGCCTCCCAAAGTGTTGGCATTAAAGGCATGAGCCACCGTGTCAGGCCCCCTCTGTTGCTTCATCCAGAAATAAAAGACGGGCTATAGCTGACTGCTGATTTGGGTTATATATGTTGGTAATATTGTTGAGTTACAAATACTTTTATATATAAAAGTTAGGTATAACTAACTTTTAAAAGATAAAATGTTTAAATGAAGAGAAAGATCTTATAAAAACAAAATGTGTCCACAATGCATCGCAGAGAGTTTGTACGTTTAAGAAATGCAAATATAGGAAGTGTTTAGAAACCTGACCATAAAATGATGCAAGTGAAGTCTTTGTTCCTACCATAAACTTGAGTCAAAAGAGCAAGCAAAGATATCTCATAAGGTTGCTCAACTCTAAATTCCCTGAGAGATTTTTATACCTGAGGGAGAAGTTGAGTATTTTCACTGACACTTCAACCACCTTGCCCCCACAAATTTGTTCTCAACAAGTTGTTGAGCAGTATTGGAAAATCTAAGCAGTTTTTAATTGACACAATCTGACGTGGTACATTTTAAAGTGCAGCAACTGAAATGTCTGTGAAGCAGGTTAAGTTAACATAGTGATTGAGTCCTGGAATTGAGAACTAAAAATAACCCAAATGCACGTTTTAGGGATATTCCTTTGCCGACGATCAGGAAAAACTTCCTTCTCCTTGCTAGGATCCCAAATAATTGATAGATTAATCTTATAAGGCATAAGAAGTTTAGAACCTGGAAAAGCAAATGTCAGTCAGAGCAGTTTTTCATCAGCATCATTTTTATTTTCAAGGAAACTTTAAGTGATAATTGGGCAGTGTCCATACTGGTTTGTCACCTCTCTTACTTGTGAGATTTCCTTCTGTGCTCTATTTCACATACCCCAGGAGTAAAGGACCTTCCTCACACCTTTCTGCCTTCCGTCTCCCACCCCCTACCCAATCATTTCACTATGTATACATACATCAAGATATTATGTTGTACATCTTGAATATACACATTTTTAAAAAGAAAGGGCCACAATGGTTGTAGACGCAGCCTCCTCACTATAGCTCCCCTCATAAGGTGTCCTGTCTTCCTCTTTCATATCCAAAATAATTCATTGTAATGACACCTGATTGTAACTTGCTTTTTCAAATTTGGGGCACTGAAAGGCAGGCTGCTTCTACTTTCCAATAAAAATATTACAAATTAGGCTGGTGCAGTGGCTCATACTTGTAATCCCAGTGCTTTGGGAAGCTCAGGCGGGAGGATTGCACGAGCCCAGAAGTTTGAGGATGCAGTGAGTTGCAATTGCACCACTGCATTCCAGCCTGGGTGACAGAGTGAGAACCTGTTTCTGAAAAAAACAAAAAACAAAAACACAAATTAGCAAGCACCCCCAAATTCTCATAATGTAGATCAAGATTTGAGGGCTCCAGGACATCTCATGCATTCATTCTCTCTCCTTGAATAGATTATCTGTTCTTATATAGCTCATATGGATTATTTCTTTTCTCTTTTTTCTTTTTCTTTTTTTTTTTTTTGAGACAGAGTCTGGCTCTGTCGCCCAGGCTGGAGTGCAGTGGCACGATCTCGGCTCACTGCAAGCTCCGCCTCCCGGGTTCACGCCATTCTCCAGCCTCAACCTCCCGAGTAGCAGGGACTACAAGGCAACCACGCCTACCAACGCCTGTTCACGCCATTCTCCAGCCTCAACCTCCCGAGTAGCTGGGACTACAGGCACCCGCCACCACGCCTGGCTAATTTTTTGTATTTTTGGTAGAGACGGGGTTTCACCGTGTTAGCCAGGGTGGTCTCGATCTCCTGACCTCATGATCTGCCCGCCTCGGCCTCCCAAAGTGCTGGGATTACAGGCATGAGCAACTGCACCCGGCCTCATGTGGATTATTTCTTTAGCACTAAATAGCCCAAATCTCATAAAACCATGTGCTTTTGGATGCTATTTGTCAAAACTTCCTGCTTTCCTAATGAAGGAAGGATTGGTAGGAGGCAAATGATTCCGAAACATACTCACCTGCAGGTCTGGATTGTCCAAAAATCAACCTAGTGTAGCTTCCAAACTGATGTTGGAATTACTCTCCACAGATGTTTGAATATTGAGCCTCTGCCTGAAATGCTGAAGTCAGTGGGCCAGAGAGAGAGAGCTCATTACTTTTTAAAGTGTCTGTTCACGTTCCTGGGGCAGTCTCTTGACATCACACCATTAACTCCTCTACTATATTGTTTCTCTAGTTGTCTTAGCTTTGTTCCTGGAGTCAGCCAAGAAAACACTCTTTATTTCCACTTGCATATATTGTGACCTGTACATTTATTTTTTACTGTACAGACTCTTTATAGGCCCTTTTGTAAAGTTCCATGTTCTCAGGGAGTGGTGTCAACATTGAAGATGTCTCATATACCAGTTACTAGAATCATATTAACTTTAAATGAAATATAATTACTTCTGCAACTGCAGAGACTAAGATGAAAATAAAGCTTCAAGCTTGAAGCAAATGTATTTACACACACTCTTACATACACAGACTCACACACTGCCCTGATGTTTATCGCCCCTTTGATTTCATGGTCTGTGATCTGGTTTGTGGCTTCCAAAATTGTACATTGCTGTGGGGAGTTCGTCCTTGAAGATATTTAGCTCTCTTACTTGAATACTTCATATAAACTTTTGCTATGTGTGAGGCTTACCATTTATCTCATTATCTCCCCAGTACTGAGACTTTTTAAATTAAAACTTTCTGTTTGACAGTTCAAGAATTTTGAAATAACAAGTTATGCTTAGTATAAAAGATGAACCATGAAAAATTTCAGTTGAAATTTATTTAATCCACCACTGCTTCACTCCTCATGGAGTCTGATGATGAATTGAAAAGAAAAACTCCAATCATGCAATTGTTTTCCATTTCATTGAGATTTGGATATTACCCACTGAGAATGAGAGGTAATTATTTTTAATAACGGTGACAAACAAAATTAGAGGCACTTCATTTACTAATTAAAATTCTTCCCTTGATTTAAAAGCAAATGTGAACGGAAGTTCTGAACTGTTTTTTTAATGTATTTGACCTCCAGGCTGAATACTGGCTTTATAGGCTAAGCTACAAGCAATGGGATATTTTAAAGAAGCCACGATAATTGAGTATCATTTAACTCACTTGTTAGAAGAAGTTCACTCCTATTTTTCCTCTTGCTCATAGTTTTGTAAGGGAATGTCCATATATCACTTCCTAAGAACACATCATGAAGATACCTTCAGCCTTTCTCCTTGTTAACAAAGTCCTGCGAAGGCGTTGTTTGTTTGTAATGAAGGAAAAAGAACCCTCAGGAGAATGCCTCACCTGCATATGTTTTCATTTAACAGAAAAGATGACTCCACAGGGTGAGTGTTCTGTAGCTGAGACCTTAACCCCAGAGGAAGAGCATCAAATGAAGAGGATGATGGCAAAGCGGGAAAAGATCATCAAGGAGCTGATACAGACGGAAAAGGATTATCTCAATGATCTAGAGCTGTGTGTTAGGGAAGTGGTTCAGCCCCTGAGAAATAAAAAGGTAAATGCATATTTGAGATTTTTATTTTTTTCAATTTTTTCTCTCCTACATCCTAAATAGGATCACTAGCACCATGAAATTGAAGCACTCAGGTGTATCAGCGGGATGATGTGTCTTTCTCCCTAAAACAGCACTGTTCTCAGCTCTGGGGTTACAGTTTAGTACAAAACGAAGTCCTGCCCTTGTGGAGTTCACTTTCTAGTGCAGAAAAGGAGGAGTCAGACAATACACAATAAATAAATAAGCAAACACAGTTAAGATATGTTTTATGGTGTGAAGTATAGCTGAGAAAACTAAAGCAGGGAAAAGGAATGAAATATGGGGACAAGGCCAGGCACGGTGGCTCATGCCTGGAAGAAATCCCAGCACTTTGGGAGGTCGAGGCAGGTGGATCACCTGAGGTCAGGAGTTCAAGACCAGCCTGGCCAACATGGTGAAACCCCATCTCTACAAAATTACAAAATACCAGAAAATTAGCTGGGCATGGTGGCACACGCCTGTAATCCCAGCTACTTGGGAGGCTGAGGCAGGAGAATTGCTTGAACCCGGGAGACGGAGGTTGCAATGAGCCGAGATCACGCCATTGCACTCCAGCCTGGGCAACAGAGAGAGAGACTCAGTCTCAAAAAAAAAAAAAAAAAAAAAAAAAAAAAAGGAAAAGAAAAAAATAAATATGGGGACAAAGGGGTGGTCGTTCTATTTCAAATAGAGTGTCAAATGAAGACTTTTCCAGTGGAGGACATTGAGCAGAGAACTGAAGTAGGTAACAGAATGGTCCAGGCAAAGTGGACTACAAGGGCAAAGACTCTAAGTAGTGATAACTTATCATTAGGGTTGTAAATACACAATTCAAACAATATAGAAAAACAGAAGCTAGAAAGTGAAAATGATCAGAAATTCCACCGTCAAAGAAAATTACCATTAACACGATCAGACATATCCCTTCAGATATCTATTTGAACACTTACATATACATATACATATACACATACATACACAAGCACATATATTTTTACATAAATGTGATCAAAACTACAAATAATATCTTGTAACATACTTGTTTCATCCAGAAATCTGTTACATGTATCTTTTCATGAGTACTAATATTTTTCAATATCTGTCTACTATTACAGTGGCTAAGATGTTTTGGGTGTTTGTTTCCTTATATCCTTAGAATAAATTCCTAGAAATTGAATTGCTAGGTCAAAGGGTATGCATATTTAAGATTTTGAATAAAACGGACAACTGCCAAACAGAAAGTCAATATGATTTTAATATTCATTCCTATTAATAATGATTCAGAGAGCATTTTCTCTGCATCCTCTTTAATGCTGAGAATTATTGATTTCATAAATGTTCTTTTGACTCCTTCTGACAAATATCTTCTCATATATTCATTGGCTTTTTCTGTTATTCATATCCATGTTTTTTGCTCTTTTAAAAAATGATGGTTTAACATTTTTCTTATTATTTTATGAGAACTTTCTGTATATTAGAGATATTCTTTTTCCATCCTACATGTTGCAAATAATTTTTCTGGTAAGTCTTTTGGTTTCTAACCTTGTTTAAGATGTATGTTTATTTTGTTTTTGCCATGTTTAGTCAAATATATCCAACTTTACTGATTCTGAGACTGCTATTTTAATATGTTACCCATGATTATAAAAGCATTTCTAGCCTGTTGTGCCCCCAACTACTTACAACATTCAGGAGCAGATTTTATATTTCTTAATACAGTACTTTTCTCAGAAATGTTTTTTAAAAAACCATCTGGACTACAAATTAGGGAAAACCAGTATAGGTCAAGGCATTTCTGATACAAAAATTGTTTTTTGATCTAAGACAATGTTTAAAGAGGAGTAGCAAAGAAGGCGTGGAAGCCTTTTCTTACACAGGAAGTCGTCTTCAGTTTGACTGCCTCATGACTTTTAGTACTGACTATATGTCAGATCCTGCTCCAAACACTTCATTAGCATTCTCGTTTAATCCTCCACAATTCCCTCCCGCAGTGCCAGAATTACCAGGCACTTTCTGAAAACCTGGAAATTTCTTATTTGTGATGTAGAGTAGAAGTAATATTGATGGTCATGATAAAAATTTGCTCTTTAGTGTCATTACTAAGTATATAAATGTTTTCTGGTGTGTTTTATTTCATTTTATTAACATATAAACCAGATGTATTTGATATAACTGCTATTCTGACAGATATCAATGGTTACTAACACAATCATTTACATACTTATTAAAATGTTGATTTTAAATGCACATGGCATCAGACTCTGTCACTATCTACCTTTCCTCATGGTACAGTCCTACCTGTTAACTCTTATTCTTTGAAAAATTTGGAACCTAGCCCACTGTGTCTATGTATTCTCACTCTCTCTCTCTCTCTCTCTCTCTCTCTCTCCCCTCCCTAATTCTGACATCTTTTTTAGGTTATTTCAATATTCATGCAAATAACCCATGCAACATTCGGGCCTCTCAGTTCTTTCACTTTTTCATATCCAACAATCTTTCCTCAATCCCATTCAGCCACTCATGCCAGGGTCATAACCTAGAACTTGTCATTACCAGCAACTTCGTCCCCTCAAAATCAGAATTTCAAGCTTACTATTCTCTGATGCCTAAGCCTACTCCCACTGGTACCATTTCTGACAACCTTCTGATGGCGCCGAGACCTCCAAGCTATGGACCTTACTACCATTTCACTCTTCATCCGGCCCAAAGATGCTTTAATTTATATGGGTCCTTCATTATAATCACTCCTTGCAAATGATCTCAATTCCTTTTTCTCTCTTTCTTTCCATTTACTCCCCTGCAGCAACTTACTCGGGTGAGGTTCAATTTTTCATCTACTTCACATCTTTACCTGTGCAGCAGAATTAATCTCTTATAAAATTCATGACCACTTGCTACTGGGGCCTCCAGTAATGTTTCTGAGGAGATTCTCTCACATCCTTTTCCTCACATGTCAAACACCCCCTTTTCTTCTCTCAGCCTATGCCCTTTCCCATCATTTCATAGAAAAACTAAAAGCAATAAGATGTGCACACTCCCAACACCAAATCTACCAACCAGCTGCATCTCTACCTGTGTAAGGTGGCTTCCTCTTAATACCAGAAGCAATGGTTCCCGCTTCTACTGAAGGATGACCTCTCTGCTAGTGCAGTGGATTCTACCCCCTCAGACTTAAGGGTTTTACTCTGGCCTGTGTCCTTTCTGTCTCTTGAATAATTAGTTTACCCTCCTTATTGAATATTTCATAGCACCATTATCTACTATCTTAAAAACCAAAATCAAACACAAACAAGCCAAAAAAATCCTTTTCCTCGATCCTTAAGGAATCATCTATATTCACTGTCTATTTTAAAATTAAATATAAAATATTTACTAGGTATAAGAGCATTTGTGACTAAAGCATGTTTCAAAATAAGCACAATTTATCAAAAATCTGTCCTTGTGATTGGCTAATGATCAATATAAAACACAGTAAAAAACATGCCCAGTTGCAGTGGCTCACACCTGTAATCCCAGCACTTTGGGAAGATCAGCACAACCAGGAGGATTGCTTGAGGCCAGGAGTTTGAGACCAGCCTGGGCAGCATAGGGAGATCTCATCCCTATTTAAAAAGAAAAAAATAGCCAAGTGTGGTGGCTTGCTTCTGTAGTCCAAGCAACTTGGGAGGCTGAGGTGGGAGGATCGCTTGAGCCCAGGAAGTTGAGGCTGCAGTGAGCCATAATCACACCACTGTACTGCAGACTGGGAGACAGAGCGAAACCTTGTCTCCAGAAGAAACAAGCAAACAACCAGACAAAAACACCAAACATACAAGAAAAGTCTTCCTTTGAATTATTAGTCCACATTTGTATCAAATGGAATGAGTTTATTCAGTATGAAAATGTTGCCAATTTAAATAATCTGCTACATTGGTGAGTCAAATTAGCCCCACTAAAATGAATGTCATTGCTGAGCTGTATTCTTCTATATGCTCTCCAATTTTCGTTTGTGTTTTTACTTTTTGTTATTTTTCTTTACTTGTTTTTGGCTTCGTACGAAACTCTTACAAGCAGTTCTCAGATTGGTGTCTTAGACTGTCAAGTAAAACTTTTCCATTATAGTAACATTTATGGTCGTTTATTTGGCACATTTGGCTTTTGCTCTCAATGCTGTGAATTACAATTCTCACAGTTCTAACTCACATTCTCTAGGTTGTTTTATTTGAATTGTTTATAGATTGTTGATTTTTCACACTTGGTACCTTGTTGTTTAGGTGTCTTTCAATACCTGTCTGCTCTCTGCCTTCCTCATTGTGGACTTTAATTTCATTCTAATAGTTCTCTCGACTAAGGTAGTAGCAATTGTCTTAAGGTTCTCAGAATTCTCATGTCAGATCTGCCTTTTTCCCACTTCTCAAAACTTTTAACCTTTGATTAAACAAATAAATGTTCGGGTACTCATGACTCTCATAAGCATTTAAATGAGTGCTGAGGTACTTAGTTGACACCACCAGTTCATTCAGTTCACCACCTTTTCAATGTTCATTAGTTCTTTCCTGTTCTCACCTCCCTTCTGGACATTTAACTACCAGTGTCTTTGAGCACAAACCACCTGTCATCACTGACAAAATTTGTAAATTAACACACACAATTTTCAGATAACTATAGCAACAATCTGCAAACCATGCTTAGCTAAACCTGGGGCAACATCAATAAATATTTTACAACTACAGGTTAACCTAGGAGAGAATTTGGGTATCATAGGATTCATCATCTTTTCTCTATAAAAAATCAATCTCAGAACACTCCCAGTAAAAACAGAACAAAGCAAGTCTTTTATGTAAGTGAAAATTGGATGAAGAAGTTGAAAACTGAGGAAAGTACCAGACGTACCTGGCTTACCTGAGTGAACTTTTTGTGAATGAATCAGTGTACAAACAAATGATTGGATTCAACCCTTGACTGACAACTGTTCTGTGACAATCGTGCTGTAAACGTTTATCTTAACTTCAAGGCTTTTCTGTGTCAGACCTTTACTGAACCAATAATATATCACACTCAGCAGTTACTTCTTATTTAATAGCAGCATTGTGAGAGGTTTTACAAAGAAGGCAAATGTTATTCACAACAGTTAGTGTTGAAACATTTAGTGGGGAAACAGGTTCTAGTTATTTATTATCCAAACAGGGCAATGAGAGATACTCTATGTTTTTGGCTATAAGTCAAAATAAATCAAACTAGAGTAGACTAATCTAACAATGGAAAGGACAAAAAGTGATTGAAAGGAATAGCTGGAGGAATTTGAGTACTATACTTATTTTTATTTTTCTTTGTTTTTAAATTATTTTCAGTTGCTAAAATTCACATAGTGCAAATCTACCAAAGATCCCAAGGGGGCTATAGAACCCCTCAGCTACTCGGTTTCCTCCCATAGAGGCAAACTCCAGTACCAGCATCTTTTTACCCTTCCAACGATATTTTAAGTGTATGTGTTTGAATGCACACTTGGTAGATTTTATTTCTATAACAAGAAAGTTATGTGTATTTATTTTGAATTTGCTCATATTTGGTTTAATAATGTGCCTTATGCTCAAAAATTTGTATTTGCTAAAAAATGGTTTAAAAAATATAATTTTGTATTGGCAGAAATCCAATTGGAATTTTCTGTTAAAATTTTGATACACTATATGGCAACATTATAGAAATAATTTTCACTAGAAACAATATATAGAGGCAAATAATCACCAGTAGTCTTGCCACTTAGAAATAAGCACAATAATTATTTTGGCTTATTGATTATACAAACATACTGAAATATTTTCTGGAATTGTAATTATACCATACACAATTGTCCCTCAGTATCTGTGGGGCATTGATTCCAGGACCAACCAAGGATACCAAAATACATGGAAGCTTAAGTGTCTGATATGAAATGCAATGTAAATGCCATGTAAATAGTTGTTATACTATATTGTTTAGGGAATAAGGACAAGAAAGAGAGTCTGTTCAATACAGATGTATTTTTTAGAATATTCTTGATCCACAGAGGACTGATTCTATAGATATGGAACTCAAGGATTCAGAGGGCTGACTGTATGCCATTAAGGAATATTTTCCTCTGAAGACAACAATATATTTACACATTTTATTTTCAGCCATAAATAACAAATATTAATTTAAATAGAAATTTTAAAAAATTTATTAAAATAAAGGACCATAAATTTGATGTTCATGCTCTCTCTGAATTCAGAGTTCTTGAATGTAAAATGGTGCCCATTACTGGTGTTATCAGTCGTACTTTGGTTAGCAGTGGGCTGTTTCAATGTCAGGATGGTGGGGACCGTATTGAGCAATTGTTCTGTGTTACATCCTACAAAATCTCTCCCTCAGGGTCCAAAGTGGGTGAGGAAAGCCCAGGGATAGGGAAACACAAAAGAGAGGGAGTTAGGGAGGGAAAATTCTCAACTGACCCCTTCTTCAAAGGAGCAAGGAAGGGAAGGCACTCCAGGGCTCAGGCATTCAGCTTCCTGCTTGTATCCCCCACCTCAAACCAAGTTGCTATAGCGTCAGCCATCATGTCAACCCTGACAGAGAAGGCTGCATGTGAAGAGAGCTCACCAACTCCCAGAGAACACAGTATAGATTCAAGTATCCCTAAAAGGAGACAGAGAGGAGGGGGATATAGATGTACTATAATAATAAAAATACTGTTCAAAGACCATAATACAATGAAAATTGGTATATAATAAAGAGATAGTGAAAGTTCCATTGACTTCCTATGCATTTAAGCTATATTTACTGCCAAAGTATTCAGTGAAACTTCTATATCCCTTTGCTGTGTTTTTCATGGCTGCTCCTTCACCAGTGTGAGCCCATTGCTGTCCTATACAACAGGAACTACAGCTTCAGCACATGTCATGGGAATCTTCCAGGGTTCCATATCTTGCCCTCTCTTCCGATCCTTTCTAGCTGGTTGGGCATCCCTGGTGTCTGTCACAACACCTCAAAGCTAGGTTGTACCTCTATATCCAGCCCCTGGCTGTCTTGCTGTGGAGCGGTACTCCCAGAAATTATACAGTGCCTAGCGGCTCTGCAGAAGCCCTGGTGCACTGCTTGGTTCTAAATTTTAGCGTTACTCCCTAGATGCACTCTTTGAGATGAACCTCAGTTCTATCTGAATACTCTTACCACCCTTCTCTCCCAGCCCAGCTCCTCAGACCCACACTTGTCCATAACAGGAATTCAGACAATGAAATGTAATGAAATTTTGCTACTTTCATTGAGCAAAGGACAGCATTACTGTTATAGTAGCTCACTGAAATACAAGATAAAAGGACCAAGGCAAAAATACTTTATCTAGTAATTATCAAAATATAGCCAGTTTTCCTAGATAGATAGGTGGATAGATAGATAAATGAAGCTTCTCAAAGTTATTTGTGAAAATTTTGCCCACATAACAGATAGAAGAAACCAGATGTAAGCAAATATCTTTGAGCATGAATTTTCAGTGTTCACAGAGGACTCTTGTCAAAATTGTTTTCTCCAGCTGTTACCTTCACTAAAAGACATTTACTATTTCCAGAAAGAATGGTCTTTCATTTTTGCTTAATAGGCAACTGTGGAATTCTCTCTCTCTTTCTTTTTAAATCACCCAGCTACTCTTCCCATCTCTGCTCACTTCCAGAATTTTCTGATTGTAGTCTGGGCCTGAAAACACATTTCATCTTGGCTCACTGACCACAACTTTCTTAAAGTTGGCTACTCTCTAAAACTCTGTCTCTTTCATGAAAGTGCCCTGAACTAAGTGGAGTTAAGGTATTGATTTCTCACAGACATGTCTTATTTATGCAAACAATTGCCTTATGCCATTTATAATACATTCTACCCCACAACATCAAAATCCAATGCATACATTCTATTGTTTTGCAAGATGTTACCCTTGGGGGAAACTTGGTAAAGGGTACATGGATCTCTCTGTTTCATTTTTTTACAACTGTATGTGAATCTACAATTAATTCAAAATAAGAACTTTAATTAAAAACATAATGCCTTTATTTTTCCATCTTCCTCTCTTTCTCTCTTTAAATTACCCTTTTAAATACACATGTAAAATTTTACATATAAGGATAAAGTTTTTCCTCTGATCCTTTACCTTGTTTACTCTCCCAAACTTTCCAATTGATTTTTAAATATTGTGTTTTCAGAGAGGTAGAGACTACATTTTAAGAATAAGGGTATACATTAGGTTGTTTGGAAGAAATTTTATAATGTATAAAATGTATAACAATCTCCTGTGTATCTTGGCTATTTCTCATGCTTGCTTGAAATACCAGAATCCATGTAAACTGTAAAACAAACTGATGAAAAAGCTAAGTCCCTTTCTCCACTTCCATCTCCTATTCGATCCAGTCCCACCTACTGTAGAGTAAGGCAGTTCCTGAGATCAAACTCCTCAGTCACAAGACCTCACAGACTTTAGTGAGTACAGATATCCAAACCAGGTTGATAATCCCAAAGTAAAAGATGCCCTAAAAGCCAGAGAAAAACAGGGATTTTGTTCACTACATTAAATAAAAATCTGAGAAAAACAGCAATTCCTGCCAAGTACAATTGAGATGCTGGGAGAAATGACTCAAAAGAAATATACCTGCCTTTCTCATTCTACTTTGTACTGGCTTTTCTAAACTAAGGTGCTGACTTGAAAATGTTATACTGCTGCTGGAAGTCTGCTTTAACTATCGATACAAATATTCTTCAATCCTTTACAAATACCGATTTTCATGAAGAGTAAGATACATCACAACAAAGAATCCTGTAGTCTGTATGTCCAGGGTAGAACTCCATTTCTTTATTTTATCAAAGACTTGATTTTCACCCTTTCTGTGGAATCCTAGCATTTATTATATAGTCTGGGCCATTGTTCCTCCATAATAAGGCCAGATACTTGAAGTCTCATAAAGTCAGAAAAAAAAAAACTCAATAATTTTTTTCTTGATTTTCTGTGTGTTAATAAGGGCAGTTCCTAACCTCCAACAGGAGGTTATAGATGTGAAACATTAAATTTAAAAATAAAAGGCACAGTGTTGCCAACCACAATGTGACTATGTTGATACATAATATCTAACTGGCCTCTTTCTCAAGTACTGAAACCCAGTCATCATACTTCACTTACTTTCCCATTTTCCCCTGGAGGGACATTTCTGTTTTGTCAACCTGGAAAACATAGAGTTTGCTGTCATATTGGATTCAGATTTAGTTGGGTATGAAAGTGATGCATCAATATTCTAGTACATGAATTATCTTTTTATGGGAAGAAAATCTCTTATCTTTGCTTGTTCAGAAAGTCTCAACTCAAAAAAATGAGGCATTCATTTTTATCCTTGTACTACAGTTTTATGATGGAAACTATTCTCCTTGTTGTTACATTTATAAACAGCTCCTAAGCTCCATTTCAGGACAGCTTCAGTGTTCTCTAATTTTTATAATCTATAGTCCAGATCAGAATCTGCTGGACCAAGTGAGGAGAAAAATGAATGTATTTCCCAATTCAGTGCAGGATTTGGGATGCCCAGAATTGAAAAACATAGATATGTTAAGCAGATCTGTTTTAGTATCCAGGAAAGTCATCCCTCAGCCTAGGCAAGATGATCTTGTGCTCATTACTTTACTTCCCAGAGTGGAGATGATGCATAAACCACAATTTTCATTTGCTTTGTGTGTGTGTGTGTGTGTGTGTGTGTGTGTAGAATAAGCAACAAAATTTCAGTGGCTGTGATTATCATAATATTGCCATAAACTTCTCTAATGAAATGCCAGCAATGTTGAGGCAGCTTTATTCAGGCATAGATCAAAATAGCCATGCATATCACTACACGGCCATAAATTCTGGACTCCAAACAATAACACTGGGCCAGAAAGGAAGCAGATATTAAGAAAATAATTATTTTATTAATATGCACTTACATAAGGCACTTTAGACACAGGCAAGGTAGATGATTACATGAGTTAATTGATTAATTAATTTTAGGTCATTTAGAGTATGTAAGGATATATGAAACACATTTTTGTGTCATCAAAAAAACTAAGAATCCTTAGTGAGAGGCCTCTTATAACTAAGATAACTTGTAATGCAAAGTGATAATTGATAAGTATAGACAATAAGTGCAATTGGGGTTCAGAGAAAGGACAGATCACTTCCAGACAGATTAACTGAGCTATATTTCATGAAGAATGTGATATTTTCGTTGAATACGCAAATTAAAAGATTAAATGTTTGTCAAGTGCCTATTGCATGCAGTGCCTGCTCCTGAGCTCTGCGTGGGTATCAAGGAAATTTATGTCACAGTCTTGCCCTAGTAAAGTCTATAATGTGGCCAAGAAAATGACTCATAAACACATAAAACACAAATAACAATCAAAGATCTATTTCAAGGCAACACTAGAAGTGATCATGACAGAAGGCAGTCATGATTAGTTATGCTAATTAGTTATGCAACAATTAATTGCTTTAGATATTAGCAGAGGGAGGCACTCACTTCCCTGACCTGTTGGCAGCATTTGACAAAAACAGTGCCTTCTGTCTTCCAGGACTCTACACACTCTTTGTTTTCCCCATAATCCTCTGGCTGCTGCTTCTCGGTCTCCTTTGCTGGTTAATACTCATCTATAAACACTAAAGTAATTGAGGGCTCCACCTGTGGTCTTCTTCTCTCTTTTGTCCACATTAGCTCTATTGCAAATCTGATGTGGTTTATGGCTTTAAATTCCATCTACATGCTGATGATTGGCAAATTTTTATCTCCAGCCTAGACATTTTCCCTGAAGTCCTCCTTTGTTTCTCCAATTATGCACTCAAATCTCTACTTGATTGTCTACAAGGGATCTCAAATTTAGCATGTTCAAAACTGAGTTCCTAATTTCCTCTTTAAAAATTTCTCCATTGTATTCTATCTCATCTCAGAAAATGGCAGCTCTACCTTCCAGTTGCTCAGGCAAAATTCCCTGGAGTCATCCTTAACTTTTTTCTTTCTCTTAATTCCCATATTAGATCGATCAGCACATTATTTAGTTCTGCCTTCAAAATTTATCTAGAATTAGACCATGTCTCATCTCCTCTCTTACTGCCACTCTGGTTCAAGAACCTGTCAATAACCCCCTGGACTTTTACAACTGTCTTGTGACCCATGTCTCTTCCTCTACCTTGTTTCAACCAAGCAGCCAGAGTGATCCTTTTAAAATATGAGTCAAATTATGTCACTCTTCTACTCAAAACCCTCAAATGCTTCCCCTCTCACTCTGATTAAAACCTAATATACTCATGATGACCTACAAGGTCCTACAGGGGCTGGCCCTCATTCTCACTGATGTCATCTATTTCTACCTTCTGGCCTCTTCACTCTTTCTTGAACAAACCAGGAGCACTACTGTGTCAAGCTCTTTGTTCTTGCTGTTTACTTTGCCTTGAATGCTCTTCCCCAAAATAACTTCATAGCTTGCTCCTTCATGTCCTTCAAGACTTTACTCAGTAAAGCCTTCCTTCACCACCTCCATCTTAGACTGGATTCCTCAGAAGCAGAGCCTGATAAAAAGGATTTTTAGATGGTATTGATTTGGGAGATGATACCCTGAAATAGCAGTAAGGGAAAGGGGAAATGAGACAGAGAAAGAAGGCAATAGAGGGTACATTAATGAGTGGGTTAATTCTGTGGCCAAATGGGGCTCATTTCCCACTGGGACCTTGGGGAGGCTGTACAGAACACATTGTCCCATGGGAGGAGTATTTACCCTCCTCAATTCCTGTTAGACACTGGCTAAGGGATGCTCCTGGGAGTGTTAATTCCTGGCACTTCTAGCCTTGTCTGTGTGTAGGCAGAGCAGGCATCAGTGGTCAGAGAAAGCCTTTCGGTAGAAAATCAGAGATGCTTACACCAGAAGGCCTGCCACATGTCAAAGAACATTCAGAATCAAGGAGATATAAGTAAGGCATTGCCAGTGCTGCAGCCTTCCCAAAATTCCCTATCTTCCTTTTGCTGTTTTTGTTTTATCCCTCTAATATTTAACCCTATATTTAATACAATATATTTTCCTTTCTTATCCTGTTAACTTTTCTCCTTTATGAATCATGAATTTTGTCTCATTTGTTCACTGCTATATCCCCAGCATCTAATACAGTGCTTTATACATGAGCAGCAGTAAATATTTATAGATTGAAAAAAAATGAGTGGATGAACAACTTCAGGATGGGTAAGTGATCCATGAAGTCTTAGAGAAGGGATGGGATTTGCACTGAGTAAACATTGGTTAGGTGGAGGCAGGGTCAGGAGAGCAGCCCAGCAGTGGAGAACCACAGGAGCAACAGTTGGTGAGCTAACTAATAGGGTCAGTTTAAAAATGAGTTAATTCCTTTTGATAGGAGCAGATGGTTCTTATAAAAATAAAAATAACTGGAGTAAGACAAGATAGGTCTTGTCCAGGCAAACCGTCAGATTCAGAAATTTGAGGTCTTTTCTGTAGGCAACTGGGAAGAAACAAATGTTTTAAAACAGAGGAATTGATAACTGTGTTGTAAACCCAATTAAGCATGTTTTAGGAAGACTAATCTGAAATTATTAGTAAGCTGATTTGGAGAAATAGGAAATAAAAATGAGTTTAGAAGCTTTTTCAGAGGTAGAAACTAGGGCCTGATAGAGTTTTACAAAGTGACTAAGAAAAGGCTAATTGAATGTTGGAGATAGTGGGGCTAAGCTATCAAGATGAGAGTTAGGGGTGATGGAGGGGAGAACCTGCACTGACCCTAAGGTCTGGAGTCTGGAACTTAGTGGTACAGCTAATAGATGGTGCACCCAAAGACCTGTCCCCACTCCAGGGCTCACGCTTGTTTCCATCATCCTGGGCATACCCAGCAAAATCCAAACTCGGCTGAGTTTTGAGAATCTCCTGGAACTCAGGTCACTTAACATTGGTTTGGGCACCTTGGATTTTTGACAAAGGCAGTTGCTTAAAAAGAAAAAAAGAGACAAGTGAGAAATTATTAACAATTTAAAAATGTTTCCAGAACTGGCTCTGCTTCCTAAAATCAGCACTCACTCCTGCTCCCTTCCTTATGCTTATTGTCTATGGTTCTTGGGATTCGTACTGCAGCATAATGCTGTGGGGAGCATCGGTCCACTTAGTAGTGCAAAGATCCTGCCCTGTCTCCAGATGAGGACTCTGGCAGGCCCATCACTTCACAGATCAATGAACATCTGAAGCACTCATCTAGTTTGGGAACTGCCTTTAGCAGCTAGCAGTTTAGTCAAAATTCATTCCAGTTTTCCTAAAAATAACAATAATAACTACAATATATTGAGTACTTATAAGAAGCCAGGCGTTATTCCAAACAACTTGTTTATATTAGTTAATATGATAGTTACATCAACTCATGAAGTAGGTTTAAGTGTTCCTACTTGACTAATGAGGAAACCAAGGAACAAAGAGGCTAAGTAACTTATCCAAAGTCACACAGCTGGAATGTGACTCCTCCTTGACACCAGCTCACCAGCCAGCTCCTGACCCTCGGGAGGATGGGTGAGGAGAGGTAAGGGAGGGGGAAAGTGTACTTGAACTGGTACCATCATAGACTAGCTTTACATTCTTTGGAGTTTCCAGATATAATAATGTGGCACTCTTACAGGTACCTTCCTGGCCTTTTTCAGGCTATTCTCATGATGGTGGTGTTGGGGAGATTCTCTCTTGAAAGCCACTCAATCCAATTGCATCTGTCCCAGTCGGTGATTTGCAACTCTTTCCAGAGCCCCGAGGCATCCAGAGTGTACCTCTGTATTCTGCCCTTCAGCTGTGCAGGCAGAGTCATAGATATGTTTACACTAGCTTCACCACCTCACAGGGTCCACAGCTGGTCCATAGGAAGCATTCAAGCATCCCCGACCCCCAAGACCTATGGGAGTACAGATTCATCCCAACATAGCCATCACTTTCCTGCTGCCACAGCTCCTTTAGGTTTCGCAGGCATGAGGTCAACAGAGGTGACTTTGAAACAGTTCGCTGAATCCTCCTTTGCAAGTTCATCTTGACAAAGGAAGTTCATCTATGGCAAACCGTCTCCTGCTCACTTTGGTATCTGATAGCTAAGAAATTGATGCCTCAATTGAAATTCAGGCAGGAAGTGTTTGTTTTTTAACCTGTTGTATGTTTACTATATTCATGGGGTTCCATGGAGACATCCTGGGGAAGAAAACATGATATGGACTAGCATAGTATGTGCCATGAGATCGAACAGCTCCTGGAGTGCCATGCTGCAGGAGGCAAAGCAGAAAAGAGGTGCAGAGGCAAGGCCACGGAGAGCCCCATGCCAGAAGAACTGACTTCATGTGTGTGGGGAAGGGAAATCATTGGAAATTTAAACAGTAATGCTTAACTTAGATGTGATGATCAGAGTACTAAAACAAGTGACATTCTCCAAGGGAAAAAGTGTGGGAATTACAGTGGTCAAGTGATTAAATCCTGGAAACACCAGAATTTACAACACAGATGGACTTCATGGATATTTGTTCTATGTTGTACCAGTTTTGTCCCTAATTCCTGTGTTACCGCTCAAGTGTACTGTCACATACCTGCCCACCACATCTTTTTGTGCCTTCCATTTCACGCTTCTTTTTTCCTCTCATTTATCATCGCTAGCAAATTTTTCTTTTCCTTTCTTTTGCAAAAGCGTGTCCTCATTTTTCAAATTATTTTCAATGAGTTCTAGTTTTTATTGTATCATTGAAGATTAGAACTTTGCAACTGTGTCATTAAATCGGGAAAAAAATAGGTGGTATGCTAAGTCATCCCTGATGTCAGTAGTTTCTTTTAGATATTAGGCCTAAAGGATATGAATGCTTGTTGAAAAAGTTATGAGAATTGCTATAAGCTCTCAGTTTGAGTATGTACAGGAAGAAGAAATAAACACACATGTACACACATTCACGCACACACCCTCACAGTGAGTACTCAAGTGATCAAAGCATAAAATGTTTACCCCATTCATCATGCCCAACCACAAGCCTTTAAATATAATTTTTTGGCTGATATGGGTACATTAAAAAATTATGAGTTTTTCTTATAATCTCATTGATTGTTCCAAAGAGTTTCCATATTACTTTCTCTATATTTCAACAATATAAATCATAGTGTTTAGTCTATGCTTTCTGAAGAATTTCAGAAGAGATTACAAAATATACTAGCCCTCTAGCTCAAAAGACCTATTTTTAGCACAACTGTTTGTCTTTGGAACATTTCATATAAAATTCAAAGTACGAAAAGGAAGGCAAGACCACCCCAAACCTCTGCCACGTAATTTCTTTTCTGCCTGTCTCTGTGTCAAGGCAGAGAAGAGAAACAAAGGCAGAGACCTTTAGTCAACTACCTACCTTTTACCCAAGGATATCAATACAAGAACTTTGCTTTTCTATTACTAGTCAAAACAAATTTTCTGTTGGACTTGTTTTTAATTTTAATTTTCAGTTCCAGGGCTGTTGGACTTCTTAACTCAGGGACTTCTCAAGTTTGAACCCAGCCTCTTTGTCTGGCTTTGACTGTTGCCTCTGCCCTTCCTCACACACATGCTGAGATTTCTGTTTCAGAGACCCCACTCTCCTTTCTGCAAAGGGACTAACATCTCTCTGCTAATGTAGGTCTGTCCACATCAATATCTTCTGGCCTGGAATGTTTTCTGGCAGTTATCAGGTAACTTAGGCATTTATCTGCAAGATTAGTTAAAAGACTTACTGTATAGCTGATTCAACTCATAGTTTGACTCAATTAGCCAGTTTCAAACCCAGTTTCACAGCAGGAAATTTCACACATACAAATCAGCAGTTTTGAGAAATCTGATGAAATAATGGCTAGTTTACCCTGAAAATCTTTGTATTCTCGAAGCCAACTGTCTCAGTAAATGCCATGGTAATGAGTTAATTATCCTACGCCAGTGGTTGCTAGGGCTTTCTGCCAACATCCTTTTTTTCCACTTGCTGCAATTTCTGTTGCACAAGCATTCTTCTTCTCAACTTCCTCACTAAAAAATAAAACAAAACCTATTTTATCCTCTCAGAATGTCCCCATTGGGTCTCCACTTCTCAAATATTTTGCAACGCACGGCAGCTTTCTTCCACTTCCACCTTACTTACTACAGTCTCAATATCATTGGGTTTTGATGGCTTCAGCATTAATAATGGATCAATCTAATTTAGAGGATGCATTCAGGCCTCACCAAAATGTTGTGTGTGGAACTGCCCTACAGAAGGAGTAGATGGCATCAAAGTTCTATTAGACCAAATCAGTTGATGGCTAAGGAGAATTTGCCCTATGTTAATTCTAATGTAATCACTACATAAGTTCAGAGCCCAGAATTGGGGCCCTATTTGAACTTGGATTTACTGCCAAACTACACTGAATCCAAACACTGAGGACTTTTCTAGAAACAATTTCCAGAGGATGATTTGGTTGGTGGCAATCACTGTGGCCCTTGAAAGCAGTGCTGTTTATTTTCTCCCTTCTTCTACAATTGTTGTATTAAATATATATGTCATGCACATATATATAGAATTTTTAAATTGTGTGATTTTGATCATCAAATTAGGAGCCCAAAATTATAGTTCCAACTGAGGTCAGGACAGCAATATCCAACTGACAATTTTAAATCCATTGGTTGTCAGAAAGAAAAAACAATGCTTATTTGTTAATACTTTTTAAAATCCTTTAAAAATTTAATAAGTTTAGCTCAGTGATAGACATGAGTGTGAACAAGAGTTTAGCAAAGAGGGCTGATTATAATAATGAAAAGGGTGATCTATCTAGATTTCAAATTTTATGAATGGTTAAGTACGTTACAGTATTTCCACATAATGTTGACATTAAAAATAGTGCAACTGAAGGAAATTACTGACATGAAAAGATGTTCATGTTATGTTGTTAAGGCAAAAACTGTAAACTCTATTAGAAGTATATAAATTTTTGTATGGATGTACACACAGACACACAGAGAAAAATTATCTGGAAAAACATACCTGAAAATGTATCAGTGGCTACTTCTGTGTGGTAGAATTATAGGTGATTGTATTTTCTTGCTTTTACTTGTCTGCAAGACACCTAAGAATGTTTGGTTTTTCCTCCCTGTGATGAGGTTTAGGCCGATTCATACAGTGCTCGTTAAACAGAAACCTGTAAACAGACATGTCCCAGGTGTAAAGTAGGAGAAGGCTGGCTTCCATCAGCAAATTAGCCAGTTATACCAACAGCCAAAATAAGCACACTAGTGTGCCTTTGCAGACAAAATTAAGTAGAAAATTATAAAATATCCATGTAATAGTTGTGAACAACTAAATTAGGTAATTTTTTTGCCTTTAAACCACTTTTGATCTTTGCATGCTTGTTATTCAGAGCCTGGTGAAGTGATTACAAAGAATATTCATTTTTGGCTCCTACAAGAGTAAATAGATCATTTAAATTGTACAGATTCAATTCAGTTCATATTTTTAAACTTTTACTGAGTAACTATGCACATACCCAGAACTGTGTTAGACACAGTAGAGTACTCACAAAGGCAAATGTCTTAGAGGAACTCACAGTTTTGTCATAGAGACAGATAAATTAAATTAATAAATATTTCTGATAAATAGAATGGGCTTCCATATAAGCAGTGAGTAATATGAAACAAGAGTCATGGAAGTGTGGGAGAAAGAGAAGTTAATTCTAACCAAGGAACAGGAAATATTTCCTAGAGAAAGCAACATTCTGGCTACAATTAGAAGTGTATTAATCTTCTTTGGGTCGTAGGTAACAGAAATAAAGTTCAAACTAGCTTAAATAAAAATACACTTTGGGCTGGGTGCGGTGGCTCACATCTGTAATCCCAGCACTTTGGGAGGCCGAGGTGGGCAGATCACGAGGTCAGGAGATCGAGACCACCCCGGCTAACACGGTGAAACCCCGTCTCTACTAAAAAAATACAAAAAATTAGCCGGGCGTGGTGGCGGGCGCCTGTAGTCCCAGCTACTCGGGAGGCTGAGTCAGGAGAATGGCGTGAACCCGGGAGGCGGAGCTTGCAGTGAGCTGAGATCTGGCCACTGCACTCCAGCCTGGGTGACAGAGCGAGACTCCATCTCAAAAAAAAAAAAAAAAAGACACTTTGTCAGCTTATGGAATAGGATTTCTTGCTTTAGGCAAGGCTAGATCCAAGGGTTAACAAGACTTTGCCAGGCTTAGCTTTCCTCTTTGTGACTTTTTCACAGACAAGTTCTCCACAAAGATGACTGCCAAAGATAGAAACTTACATACTATGTTAGTCCAGTTAGGCTTCTATTTTTAAAAAATTGCCATAAACTGGGTAACGTAGGCAACAGAAATTTATTTCTCACAGCTCTCGAAGCTGGGAAGTCCCAGATCAAGATGCCAGCAGATTCAGTGTCTGATGAGGGCCCACTTTCTAGACAGCCGTCTTTTAGCTGTAACCTTTTTAATTTGTTGAGTAACCTCCATACTATTTTCCATAATGGCTGTACTAATTTACATTCCTACCAACAGTGTGCAAGAGTTCACTTTTCTCCACATCCTCACTAACACTTGTTTTCCTTCATCTTTTTAAATAGTAGTCATTCTAACAAGTATATGGTCATATCTCATCGTGATTTTAATTTGCATTTCTCTGATGATAGTGATATTGGGCATTAAATACCTATTGGCCACTTTTGTGTCTTCTTTTGAGAAATGTCTATTTAGATCTTTTGCCCATTTTTGTAATTTAATTTATTTTTATTTACTTATTTTTAATTTTTATAAATACATAAAACTTGTACAAATATGCAGGGTACATGTAATATTTTGATACAAGTATACAATGTGTAATGATCAAATCTTAGTAATTGGGATATTCATCCCCTCCAACATTTATAATTTCTTTTTAAAATTTATTTTCAAGTATGGGTTTCAGAACATTTATAATTTTGTTTGTGTTGGGACATTCCAAATATTTTCTTCTAGCTATTTTGAAACATAACAATAAATTATTGTTAACTATAGTCGCCCTGTATCTTCTTTCTTTCTTTTTTTTTTTAACTTTTATTTTAAGTTCATGGGTACATCTGCAGGATGTGCAGGTTTGTTATGTGGGTAAATATGTGTCATGGGGGTTTGTTGTACACATTATTTCATCTCTCATGTATTAAGCCTAGTATCCATTAGTTTTGCCCACTTTTTCATAGGATTATTTGCTTTCTTACTGAGTAGAGTTCCTTATATATTATGCATATTAACACCCCTTATCAGATGTGTGGTTTGTAAATGTATTCTCTTATTTCACAAGTTGTCTCTCAACTCTGATTATTGTTTCCTTTGCTATGCAGAAGATTTTAAGTTTGATGTAATACCATTTGTCTATGTTTGCTTTTGTTTCCTGTGATTTGGGATTCTATGCAAAAAATAATTGCCCAGACCAATGTCATGAAGCTTTTCACCTCTATTTTCTTCCAGTAATTTTACAATTTCAGGTCTTATGTTTAAGTCTTCATTTTGAGTTGATTTAGTGTGAGGTAAGGGTCTAATTTCATTTTTCTGCCTGTGGATAGCCAGTTTTTCTAGAACCATGTATTGAAAAGACTGTCCTTTCCCATTGTGTGTTCTTGATATCTTTGCTGAAAATCAATCAACGGTAAAAGTGTGGATTTATTTCTGGGCTCTCTATTCTGTTCCATTGGTGTATGTGTCTGTTATTATGCTGGTACCATGCTGTTTTGATTGCTAAAGCTTTGTAGTAGATTTTGAAGTCACTGAAAACTAAGTAACACTGATAAAATAATTTGAAGAAGACGTGGATAAATGGAAAGATATCTGGTGTTAATGAATTGGAAGAATTAATACTGTTAAAATATCCATTCTACCTAAAGCAATCTATAGACTAAATGCAATTTCTACTAAAATTCCAATGATGTGTTTCATATAAATAAAAAACAACCTTAAAATGTATATGCAACCATGCAAGACCCTGAAGAGCCAAAGCAACCTTGAGCAAAATGAACAAAGCTGGAGGCATCACATTACCTGATTTTAAAACCTAGTAATTATTTAAATGTAATGGGAACTAGCTATTTGAAGTATATCTTGCAATAAGTACTTTTGTAAAGCAACAAATTAAATTGCCGATTGAAACACTGGCCTTTAATCTAGAACCAGAAATACCATTTGACACAGCAATCCAATTCTGGGTATATACCTAAAGGAATATTAATCATTCTACTGTGAAGACACATGCACACGTATGTTTACTGCAGCACTATTTACAATAGCAAAAACATGGAACCAACCCAAATGCCCACCCATGATAGACTGGATAAAGAAAATGTGGTACATATACACCATGGAATACTATGCAACCATAAAAAGGAATTGGATCACATCCTTTGCAGGGACATAGATAAAGCTGGAAACTATCATCCTCTGCAAACTAACAAAGAAAGAGAAAACCAAATACGACATGTTCTCACTCATAAGTGGGAGCTGAACAATGAGAACACATGGACACAGAGAGAGGAACAACACACACTAGGGCCTATTAGGGAATGGGTGGGGAGAGGAGGGAACAAAGAGGATGGGTTAATAGGTGCAGCAAACCACCATGGCACATGTATACCTATGTAACAAACCTGCATGTTCTGCACACGTATCCCATGTTTTTTAGAAGAAAATTTTTAAAAAGAAACATTGGCCTTTATTTTTTATGTTTTGTAAGTCTGAATTATTATGTATTGACTTGACTTAGAATAGCGTGTACTCAGACTGTCTTTTTTTAAAAAAATGAATTTTAATCCATTTAAAATGTAATTCAACTTAAGCTTTAGAGCGTTACCTGTTTCCAGTGAATGATTAATAAATATAAATACATGCTTCTTTGAATTTATATCAGTAATCATAAAATCATCTATCAGTTTTAAAAGCCTATTTGTAGCAGGCACTTGTTTTTTCCTTGGCATAGCAGTGACTGGATATGAATTAATTTTATGATTCACAGAATCCCTGTGGGCTCATGGTGATATGGGCATTTGAAATCAGGCCAATTGATGTTTTAATCCTTTCTGTCCTTCAGGAAGAGGTGGAATTAAAATCTATGTTTTTGTTATTTAATATTTGTTGCACTAAGCTAAGATTACAGATAAAATGTAGAATTGGATCCTTTCTAAATGGATTCATAATCTAAATTAAACAGATATACAGGATAGTGACCTTGAGAAATAAATTGTAGGAGTGACAACTTGGTGAAAAAACTCAGGAACAAACCAAAGAATCTAAATGGAGATAGTAAAGTATTCATTATTAATATTTGCTGGTAATGAACGAAGGCATAGAATGAAAAGGTCAGTTTCTGAATCCGGTTCTCCCCTGAAGTTTTTGCATGAGTTTGAGCATGGCTCCTCTCTTCATCCTGCATTATTTTCTGTATCTTCAAGATGGTTCAACCTTTACAAAGAAGTTGGAGTCATGTATGAAATAATAAATATGAAACACTCGAAGTTTCTCAGAATAAAGTTTCCACAGCAAAATGAAATAATAATAGGGATGCACTGCATGATTTACTGCTGATAGTTTATCTTATAAAGCAAGTAAATTAGGGGCTGAAATTTTACATATTAGAAGGATTTATTTCAAAAACGATTTTAAGAAATATACAATCAGTAAATTTGAAATAAACCAATCTATAAAACTTTGATTCACATACAACTTTTGGAAAACATCTTGAATTATTCAAAGTTATATCTTTGTGGATTTAATTAATACCCAACACATGAGGCAATTCTTTAGGATAAGTGATGTGTTAAATCGGTGGTACTCAGAGATATATTACATTTGAGCCATTGATAATAGTAAAGTATTATTAAATGACAATTTCATGTTAACTAGTTAATAATTTATTATTAAATAATAATTAACCAAATCCATATAACTGTTATGTGTCTTTTAAATATTTTCTATAATATTAAATATACTTTCTAATATAGAAATTGAAAGTCTTGAACCTCTCTAGATTACAAGCAAAAACCCATATGTGCCATCTCCTATTAAAGTGAATGGTCAATTAAGGAACATTTTGTGATGCTGGATTAAAGACCCTAAGAACTAATAGTGATTATAATGTAGTAATTAGTATGGAATCATAGACAATTTCAGAATACATAAAATTAGTTTTTTAAAAGTTGTCTAATCCTATATTGAAATAAACCACTGCATATGATCATATGAATTTTTTTTTAATTTATAAGAAAAGAGATTTAATTGGTTTTGCAGGCTATACAGGAAGCATGGTGCTGGTTTCTTTTTTTTTTTTTTTAATTATACTTTAAGTTCTAGGGTACATGTGCACAACGTGCAGGTTTGTTACATATGTATACTTGTGCCATGTTGGTGTGCTGCACCCATCAACTCGTCGGCACCCATCAACTCGTCATTTACATCAGTTATAACTCCCAATGACATCCCTTCCCCCTCCCCCTCCCCATAATAGGCCCCGGTGTGTGATGTTCCCCTTCCCAAGTCCAAGTGATCTCATTGTTCAATTCTCACCTATGAGTGAGGACATGCGGTGTTTGGTTTTCTGTTCTTGGGATAGTTTGTGGAGAATGATCGTTTCCAGCTGCATCCATGTCCCTACAAAGGACACAAACTCATCCTTTTTTTGTGGCTGCATAGTATTCCATGGTGTATATGTGCCACATTTTCTTAATCCAGTCTGTCATTGATGGACATTTGGGTTGATTCCAAGTCTTTGCTATTGATATAGTGCTGCAATAAACATACATGTGCATGTGTCTTTACAGCAGCATGATTTATAATCCTTTGGGTATATACCCAGTAATGGGATGGCTGGGTCATATGGTATTTCTAGTCCTAGATCCTTGAGGAATCACCATACTGTTTTCCACAGTGGTTGAACTAGTTTACGATCCCACCAACAGTGTAGAAGTGTTCCTATTTCTCTACATCATCTCCAGCACCTGTTGTTTCCTGACGTTTTAATGATTGCCATTCTAACTGGTGTGAGATGGTATCTCATTGTGGTTTTGATTTGCATTGAGCATATGAATTTGATTACAAATGAGGCTGTGAGTTATCCTGAGGACAGAATGAATGATGGGAAAGTGAAAAATTTCCCAAGATGGTTGAAAGACTTGTATACAGAAAAACCATATTGCATAAGAAATAACTGACATAGTCACCACATTTTGGAAAGGTGCAATGTGAAGTCATGCTTCCATGTTCAATGATAGAATATCCTTACCAAAATAATATTGGTATCTAAAATGGAGAACAGTAGATTGGACAATGTCAAAAAGGGATGGGATAAAAAGATGAGCAGGTTGCTTTCTTCCTTACCCCTTAAATAGACCCCACACACACCTAAAGAAACTGAGTCTGAAATAATGGAAAAAAAGCTGTAGTTGTTGGCCTTCGTCTGCAGAATTCCTCCAGATCTCCCTCATACCTCCCTTGTTCCTAATTCCCCTAATTTCTTGGTACATTTTCTTTAATTGAATTCTCTGTCTCTTTCATACCCCTAACTTTGCTGAGCTGACTTTAAGCCAGCAACTCTGGTTTTCACTTGTGCTACTCCTCCATGAGTTGATTATTAATGAATTAATTATCCACCTATGACCTCATTCACAATAAGTCATGAGTAAAAGGCACCTACTCCTGTTCCCTGATGTTGCCCAGTAGAGTCTGCACCAATATGGCTGTGGCCTGACCAGTCACTATTTGATTATGAAAGGAGATCCAACTTAAACTCAAGGGAATGATGTCAAAAAAGATTCATCAAAATCAGAGCACATATCTTACCATACTCAGATAGCTGAGGATAGTTGTCCATTCCTCTACTAACCAATCACTACCTATGACACAATCTGGCTTCTTTTGTAATTCTTGGTACATAGAAGCTTCTCAGAAAATATTTGGTGAAAGGATGAATAAATGAATAAATAAATTATTATAAACACTTGCTATAAGATCTAAGAATAATTACACTGGTTGTTAAGGGTGTGCATGAAATAACAAAATATAATGAATGCTTAATTAGTAGAATATATTTAATGATTTCCATTTACATTTATATCAAGCAAAAAAAAAAAAAAAAGGAAAAAGCAACCCAGCACATCTACTTGTCATCACTTTTCAAACATCTGTGATTTAAAAACCAGCTTTGAAAATAGTTACTTGCCTCGGGTAAGGTCTGACTTCTGCTGTATAAGCAGTAAAATATTCTAAATCCTTACACACTACTACATACCCTCATAGAGGGCAGTTAACACCAATTAGGCTCAAATCTTCCCATTCTGGTTGTTATAGGAATATATAGATGTATGTTCAACACAAAACATATTCAACGTTTTTTAAAAAGACAGAAGTAACAGATGCATCATCCCAATTTCTTGGGGAAAAAAAAAAAGCAAACTGCACTCTAGAATTCCTAAATAAGAATGTTAACAGAAATGGTTAATGGAGACAGCATGGGCTGGCATTTAAAATGCTTACTGTTTAGCGGGAGAAAACATCCTAAATACAGTGCTTCTCTATCAGCTCAATGTTTTTTGTTTCTTCAGATTGATAGGCTGGATGTGGATAGCTTGTTTAGCAACATTGAGTCCGTGCATCAGATATCAGCCAAGCTGCTGTCATTGTTGGAAGAGGCCACAACAGACGTGGAACCGGCCATGCAAGTAATTGGTATGTTTATTCTCTTCTTGAGTTCTACAATACAACAGGAAATAATTTTTTAATAACCTCCCTTTGCTTTGGTTTTTTGTTCCTGACTCACCATGCTTCCCAGGAGATACATAAATGCTAAACCCATCTTTGGGCTCATTGTAATTATACAGACTCTGTATTTATTTTCAAATGGGTTTATATTCATTTGCAAAGTCCCTCAGTAGCACAAAACATACCATTTGCTTTTTAATTTCCAATCTTTCAATCTCTTTACTTTCCAGATGTTCTGTAATTTTTTAATGGCTAACACTTACTTGATCCTTAAAGAATTAATTATTTAAATATTCTAATAGCTTTACTGATTTTTCATCACAATGTTTTTTAGATCTTATGCCCATGAATCAATTTCTTTTTAGATTATAAATTTCTTACATGAGGAATGTAAAACTATTAAAGGAATGTAAGTTCTTAAAAATTTACACAAGTTCTACTTTTTTGATGCTTTCCTTTTTTCTATATTATTTACCTTCCAACTATGTTTTTACTCTTAATCAGATATATTTATTTTCTTACTCTGGTAAGATTTCAGAAGTAACAACAGAAAATATAATTTGAAAAGTATTGAGCCAAATTTGTATGCTCTCCATTTCTTGGGAATTTCCAAGGGAATAAGTGCTATGAATTCCATAAAGGCAGTTTGCACTTTAAGACATCATGCAAAGAGTGCCATGTAGACTAAGAGTTTTTTTAAATTATCGCTTCTTTATTTCACACTTAATATAAAATAACACCTCATTACAAAAATACGAAAACAATTCAGGAGCACATACAGTAACGGTAAAATTTCCTTTCATATATCCCTCCAATGCCCCTGTCTTCCTCATAAGTAACCACTTGTTTGATGTAGATCCTTTGAGATAACACACACACAGACTACACACAAACACCTTATGTCTTTACTGATTATGTCTTTGTTACCTTTTATTTGTTAGAGTTATAAAAATGGCATGAAACTTGTCTTGTTTAATATCTGTAGAGAACCAAAGTTTAATGAGCAAAGCTGGTCATAGATATGAAATATAGTGAAAGAAATGACTGGGCAATAAGGCCCGCCCACTCAGAAAGATTTCTTCCACAGACAGGTTTAAATTCAGTTGTTCTTTGTGATGAAATGTCCCCAACAAATTGCAAAAATATTTCCTGAAAGAAGAACTCTACTCACCACCACACTAATTCATTAGTGTGAATTCCTTGGACATTCATTTATTAATTTAATCAATGAATAGTTACGAAGTAGCAGCATATTCACAGGGTTTGGTATTGTATGACATCGCTTGGTATCAAAAGGTGAAAGAGCTCATTTTTGTCCTTCAAAAACATTCAACCAAACAGCTTCTTGAATTGAAGGTATGGGTATAATACACCATCAAAGCAGTTTCTACACTACTGCAAACCTCAGAGGATAAAGAGAACATTTCTAGATGGGGACTCGAAGGATTCTTGAAGACGTTACTTGGGCTTAAAGTATAGGTTCTATTTCAACAATAGGGTCCACGTTGAGGAGAAGATTCTAAATGGAAATGACAGTATGAAAAACTAGTGCCAAACGAATGTCAAATGCCAAGCGTGTTTAGGAAATGAAGAGTGATCAAGCTGGAGTGAAGGACTGATGTAAGCAAGAAGTGAGAAATGAATCTGAAAGTGCAGAGTAGGGACTGGCAGCACTTGGAAATGAAGTTTGGAATTTACAGGTAATAAAGAGCCATTAAAATATTTCTAGCAAGGGTGTGATGAGACACAAAAGTTTCTGGAGAAAGAAAAATATGGTGGGTCTGAAGAGAATGCAGAGGAGGAACTGAGTCCTAGACCAGTAAATAGGTTATTATAAGAAACGTAGGCATGTGGTAATAAGCATTGAGACTAAGGAAGATGCAGTGAAAAATTTTAAAAAGGGGGTCATTTCAAGAGAAATGTAGAGGAAAGCATAAACAAGTGGTTGATTCATGTGCTGAAGTCAAAAACAATTCCAGATTTAAGGTGACCATGTATCGTGGTTTGTCTAGAGCATACTGATTTTAGTGTATTATGTAAGCATTCAGTCCAGTTTAGCATTTGTCATGGACTTTTCCTTTTCAAAAAATTATTATTGTTATTAGTTGCATCAGAAGAAGTTTTATAAGACCTTTACATCATATGTCAACTTCTGACACAATCTCTTTTAGTAGAGTGTAAGGCATGTGCAGTTAACATTTCTCACTGTAACACACGATAAACTCTGAAACATAGTCCATCTTTCCTATGCCAACCTTTTCTAGTCTCAAGGAAAGTTATATCTTTCTTTGAATTGCCACATGCAGGGAACTGGCTGATTAAATTATGCTATTTGGATATGAACAGCTAGAAACTGCAACTCCTTCCTGTTCTGGTGGTGGTGGATGTGTTGGATGCTGCAGACCCTGCCATCTACTGGGTGTGGCAGCTAGTTGTGTCATGACCCATGCTGGGTGGCCCATGTCATGACCTATGAGAGGCATGAAGCCATCAGGATGCCAGACAATGGAATTAATGGGACACGTTGTTACACATTATTACAGAAAAGATGTAAATAAAATATGTATGGAAAATAGGGCCTGAGCAATCATGCTACAGAGTGTCTAGAGGCTTTTGCTACGGTAATTTGGTTACCTATTGCATGTTATAAATTGACAGCTCTTTTACAATTTTTTTGGTTATGTTTCATTCTGAAATAAACCTTTGCAGAAACAAGAATTTAATATATTCATGTTTGTGTTAGTCTGTTTTCACACTGCTATAAAGAACTACCTGAGATTGGGTAATTTATGAAGAGAAGAGGTTTAATTCACTCACAGTTCTTCAGGCTTAACAGGAAGCAAGACTGGGAGGCCTCAGGAAACTTACAATCATGGCAGAAGACAAAGGGGAAGCAAGGACCTTCTTCACACTGTGGCAGGGGTGGGGGGAGAGAGAGAGAGAGAGAAAGAGAGAGAGAGAGAGATCGCGCTAAGTGGGAAGTGCCACGCACTTTCAAACAACCAGATCTCATGAGAACTCACTCACTATCACAAGAACAGCAAGGGGAAAGTCCACCCCCATGATTCAATCACCTCCCCCCAGGCCCCTCTCCGCTCACATGGGGATTACAATTCAAGATGAGATTTGGGGGGGAACACAGAGCCAAACCATATCAATGTTTTAGAAAAATTTTGATTTTCTTTTTCTCAAGAGTTGCTGAGCCTATAACACACAAAATACCATCCACCAAAGGGTCCTCAATGCTATCATTGACCACAGACGATCAGAAGATAGAAATCTGCCGAAGCAGCAGCAATATCTATGTCAAAGTTTAGTCATTATTTTTAAAAGACTGTGCTCTAAGCAAGTGATGAAATGCTTGCAGCTGCTTAAGGTGTGTTTACATATCACTCCATGCAGCATGACTTTTCATTTAGGTCAGACAACAGTTTTCCTAAATTAATTTCATTCATTTTTAATTCTGACTTTCCTTAGGCCTATGAGAAATATAAAACAACGGTTACTAATGAGTTGGCACCATTAGCAAAGGAGTACTGCAAACAGTTAAATGATGACAGTTTTATATCAGTGTGAGCAGATGAATCGAATAATAGTTCCAATAGCAGTTAAAGTTTTAAAAATCCAATTCACAGAACCAAAGAAAAGCTTTTAGAAGTTTATCATGTCAATGGTGAATTGTCTGACCTTATTATAAATGCAACTGTCACTTTAACTTAAAAATTAAGCATTGTGACGGCAAATGATAACATGAACACAAATATTAGTGGAGCACAGCATCACAGTAAAACAATGCTTTTATTAAAATAAAAATCTATAGAGCAGACGTGTACTTGAAAATGATTGGTGCATATATGATGAAGCTGTGGAATTTATTAATTGAAGTAAAAACTATAGTGAAAATTTGCATTTATTTTTATATACACAAAATTAGAGTGAATAACAATATCTGAAGAATAAAGTTGATATTGAATTAAAAATAATCTTATGTATGACACTATACACTCTCTTTCCTGCTGGTCATCAATCAGTCTTTGGAAATATTTGATTCTTTGAAGCACCACTTTACAAATCAACCAAAGTGTCCTAACATGGCATTGGACTATTTTTGTAAACAAGGCCTCTGAAATTGAATTGCATTTTGTTAAAAATCAGTTGGAAGTCTTTAGTTAAGGTGCTCAACAAATGGAGAAAACAACTTCAATTTTTAATCTTCACAAATAATAATTATTAAAAACAAAATTGCAAATAGGAAGACATTGAAATGTATCCCTATGAAAACAAGGAATAAGTTAAAAAAAATAAGCAATGAGAGCTCATGTATGAAATATTTAATTTTGAAAGTCCATAATCATACTTTGGAAAATCTGACTTATGAAGAGAAGCCTTTGATGGAGCTCCTCTTTAGTAGGATAAAGTAATATTCTGTACCAGATTTCACAATCTCAACATTTGGGAAGATATTCCAAAATTACAAATAGAAACAACTCATTAGGTGAGTTTTATTTTGCAAAAAAAAAGAGAGAGAGAGAATGAAAGAAGACAATTCAAATGGAAGCAAAAAGATAATGCCTATGAAAATATTTCAGTTCAAATATTTACTTGTTTTAATACGTATAGATAATGAGAATTTTAAAAGTTTCTGTTTACCATAATTTTCTGAGTTCAATAGATATTTCCTTGTTTATAAAGTATTTTCTCAATTTTAAATATTATGGTTTACAAATTTCAGTATTAAATAAATATGCTGATATTGAATTATAACCCTCAAAAATTTCAATGAGTTCTTGCTGATATAAATAAATGTGGAGAAAGGACAGCTGTTCCTTACAGATTTTAATTAATAAATATAGAGAGAAAGAAGAACGGCTGGGCGCAGTGGCTCACGCCTGTAATCCCAACACTTTGGGAGTCTGAGGTGGGTGGATCACGAGGTCAGGAGTTCGAGACCAGCCTGACCAACATAGTGAAACCCTACTCTACTAAAAATATAAAAATTAGCAGAGTGGCACTCACCTGTAGTCCCAGCTACTCAGGAGGCTAAGGCAGGAGAATCGCTTGAACCCAGGAGGTGGAGCTTGCAGTGAGCCAAGATTGTGCCACTGCACTCCAGCCTGGATGAAAGAGCGAGACTCCGTCTCAAAAAAAAAAAAAAAAAAAGAAAAACGAAGGAAATGGAAAATCACATTCACATTACATTAACACTACAGTCAACTATTACAGACAAAACCTACTGATTGATGTCATGTTTAGTGGGTGAAAGTTAGAGGAAAAATATGCTTTTCATATTCTCAAACTTTCTCCCCAAGTAATTATTAACCTCAAAGAGAAACATGGTAACTTTACATTGAGAAACTTAGCAGGGGTCACCTTTATCTAGAAATCTAGAGTTAATTTTCCTTCTCTGACAATCGTATTTTGATATGTAAGATGTTAATATCGGTGAAGCGGGGTAAAGAGTATTTGAAAAGTATCTGCACTATTTTTTTCAACTTTTCTATAAATCAAAAATTAGTTCAAAATAAAAAATTGAAAAACATGATTTACAGAGAAAACCCAATTGAAGATGTTCATACTTCCAGATTCACTAATCATAAAATTTCAACTTTGAGGAAAATTACAGAAAATTTTATTTAAAAAATTAGGACAATGAGGCCATATTTGAAAAAGCATCAATTGGAGTCTCATTTTAATATCCTTAGCCTTTGTATCTGGGTTGGCCTTGCAACTTGCTTTGATCAATGAAATGAGGCAAAATGATGTTCTACAATAGCATTATCACTTTTGCTTTCTGCTTGTGAAGGGAAAGGCCCAAACTGCCCAGCCATTCCAAGCAACACAGCCAAGGCCACAGGCTTAAGAGTAAGGTCCTTGTTGACTGGCCAGCTGGCCCACAGCCAGTCCACCAACTGACGGGAAACATAGAAGTAAACCCCATCAATGCCAGTTAAACGCTGCCCAATTGTTGACCCATACAATTGTGAGCAAATGAACAGTTACTGTCTTAAGCTTTTAAGTTTTGGAGAGATTCTTTTTTTTTTTCCTGCGGTAATTGCTAACTAATACAGATTAACAGATGAGAGATTAATTTATTTCAACTCAAATGGTGAGGGAAAACTAGATTTGGAAGGTGGTTTTTGAGCTTGGACTTGAAAGATTTAGAAAGGTGGAGATTGGGTGCAAAAGGCTTTCTAAATGAGAAATAGGGTAAAGGTCTCAAAGCAAGAGTACAGGAAATTCTGAAAAAGGACAGCAGCAGCCCTATGTGACTGGAGCATAGTGCCGAGAAGGCCTCTCTGAGCCAAACGTTGAAGACACACCAATACGAGTTCACTGGCAATTTCCATGACTAAACCTTTTACCAAAGCACTTATATTCCATAAGATAAACTGATTGTTGGTGGGATGTTTCCAAAATTATGTTATCACAAATGAAAAGCACAGGCGTCCCATTTCTTTGTCCTTAGATGGCACAAATGAGAGTTTGTGATTCACAGCTGTAGTGCCAAAGGGGAAATTTTCCTGATACCTAGATAAACGAGGAGGAAAATTTTACTCAATAATAACATTGGGGTTTGGATAAGGTTTAAGTTTAAACACAGAGGCATATGCTTGCAGATCTGAGAGCTCTGAGGAAGTTGTCTGTACTGTCATGTCAAGATACAAAGTGGATTTTAAAATCTTGACTTAAGCACAGTGTCTAGATAGGAAATGGGTTTTCAATCTTTATAGTGGGAGTATGAGATGTGGCTCTTGTTTCCACTTAGATGGCAGTGTAGAGTTTAAGAACACATGGGTTTTAATATCAGGTTGACTTGGGTTACATTTTGGCTTGTCCTGTTGCTAGATGTGTGATCTCATGCAAGTTACAAAACCTAATTGAACTTCAGTTTCTCATCTGGAAACTGGAGGCAATAATACCTATCCCATATGGTTTTTATGAAGATTTGACAAAATTATGTGTACAGAGATTTGGGGGACACCCAGATGCAACAGTTGAAAGATCGGAATGCAGATGTTGGAAGTAACAAGAAAGCTGTCCGCTTCAGAGAAAATGACAATGGGGAAATGGGGTTTTCAGGATCAGGGATACACCAATCCTCATAAGAAAGAGAAAAATCAGCAGTTAGCAGGTACCAGGCTGTGATATGGGAGATGGACTTCCAGTCTCCTGAGCAGGGTGAATATGGGTCCCAGTGCTGCGAGGACTTATTTCTTACAATAAAAATAAAATAAAGGTGGCTTAGTAAAAAGTCTTACAGTTCTGATTTCTGAGGAGAATGGTAAGTTCTAGGACGCTATGCTAATGGAGCCTGCCAGTGGAAGTCAGTGGCTTAGCTGTGCCAGGAGTACTGGAGAGTTGAGGTCAGATTTGAATGGACCTGTGAAAAGTCAAATATTGCACAAGATACACATAGAAATACATTTCTAAATCCCAGGAAGGAATGTGAGAGTCTGTGAGTTTCTGAACACTTTCCCAGCCTCCAGGAAGCTAAAATGAGAAGTACATAGAAAGAGTAACAGACCTTGAAGGTGCCCAATAGCCTGGAAAGAACATGGCCTTTGAAGTGAAACAGATCCATATCTTAATCCTGGCTGTCATCACTAGTTTGATGGCTGTGAGCAAAGTCACTTGAGCCAGTGAGGATTGCATTTGCCTGCCTGTAATGGAAACCTGTTCAAAAGGGTTTGACCAAAAAGAGGCTTATTTTTCTCACGTCACAAGAAATCCATAACTCATGAGTCCAGGACTAGTGCAACTGCTTGCTGCTCCTTGAAGCTCTTGCCTTCACAATGCTCAGCATGTGGCTTTTGGCATCATCCCTTAGATGGCTACTCCAGTTCCAGGCATCACTTCCTAAAGGCAATGAAGCAAAACTACCTCTTCAGAAGGTTTTTTTCATTTTGGGGGAATATAACCATTTCTCCAGTGACTTCTACATATATCTCATTCTATTTTGCACACATGTTATTTTATTTCACATACATGCACACACAAACACACCTTTCCACACATGCTTGGCCATCTAAATACCAGAGATTTGGGGAAAGGTCAATATTTTTAACTGGGTGTGTTACCAGTCCAAATTCTATGCATTTGGAAGAAGGAGGAACAGATAAGTAAATAGCAATGGATTCCACATTCATTTGTTCATCTTTTCAATGGAGATAACAACACTTCCATGGCAGGAAAATATCAAACATTGGGCAAAACCCCTCCAGAATGTACGCTCCATGAGGGAAGGAATTCTAGTCTGTTTTGTGACTGTTGTGTCACCAGCACCCAGAACAGTGTCTTTAATAACTATTTAATGAATGGATGAAATCAGAGATAATAGTAAGTGTGCAGTGCATTGGCTGGCACACAGAGGGAAAAGGAGATGATCGTTGTAACTGTCATCACTAAGTCTGTCTGTGGTCAATGTCACTGTCAAATGTCAATGTCAACAGTCAGTACCATTTCCAGAGGCTGCTAGGTAATATAGAGTAACTAGCTGCAGAAGAGGCAAGCTTTCTCAAGAGAAGTATTTACTAAAACAAGATAAATGGAAAATCATGAATTGGTCTAAGACACGGTCTTCCTCAGTGTTATCAACCTTACATTAAAAAAACTTATTGTACCTTTTCCTGATCCAGCCAGCCAAAACCTTCACTTTTTCAGAGAACCAATGTTGCCTCAAGATGTCAGTTGTTAAAGAATCCCAACCTGGAGTTAGTGTCTAGGAAGTCAACCAAGGTTCAGGAAGAGACTGTGAGCTATCATCAAAATATACAGCTGTATTCATGAATGTTAGAGCTGGACTAATAATTAAAGGTATCTATTCCATTACTGAGACAAAAACAGTAAGGGCTGATTTGCCCAATTTACATTATTAGTAACTCTGGACACAGTCAGAAGGGACTCTAGCTGTTCCAAATACAGGCCAGAGCTCTTTCCTCTCCAACACTGACCCTCTCCACAGCCCACTAGCATCCCCCAGTTTGTCCTGCTCAGCTGCTAGCCACCTCCCATGGCCAGATGTGCTGGGTGGATGCCACCTTAGCTTCAGAATGGCCCCTTCTTTGAGAGCCCCACCACAATTATGACATTGTCCTCCCTGGCACTGGACACAGAGATGACCATGACAGGTCCCCATCCTCCACTCTGCTCCTTTCCTTTCTCCGTTTCTCTCTTTAGGGTCCAGCTCCCTTCATTGGTCCTACTTCCTCATCTCTCATTCCCTCGTAAACCCAGTCCTCTAAAAATGCTATTACCATATCACCAGGGACCTCAGAATTGTCAAATTGAATGGACACATTTTTTTCCTGAACTTATCTTACTCTAGTGCTTTTGAAAAAAAAAATTACCAAAATATTCTTGATATCAAAAGAGAAATATCATAAGCACCAGGAAATGTGGAGTTATGACCTGAAGCTAGAGCCATAGGCATGAAATAACTTGGAAATCTCATTTTGTCGTAAGAATTCATGTCATTTTTCCAGTCTACTCTTCTAGGAAACCAGCATTTTTTCCTGCAAATATCTTAGTAAAATTGATACTCAAGGGATATACTTGTTTTAATCGCGTGGCTGCATGTCTCACCTGCCACCTGTATTTGGTTTGAATATTATAACCCTAGCCAGGGTCTCTTGGGTATCCTCAGCAGCCAATTTCATCCCCTAGCTTAGGTAGAAGCTAAATGAGACTGAAGGCAAGGGAGTGTGGCTTGTTCAAACAGCATTTACTCTTTCAGTTTCTTTCTTCTCACTTCCTCTCCTCGTTTTATGCTCCTTGGGGAACAGAATGAGGCTGGGAAAGAAAGGGAGAAAGTATTCAGATGATCTGGCATTTGGGCTGGCGAATCTACTGCCTTGTTTAGTCATGGCGGCTGGGCTCCCATCCAAGGACGATAAGCAGACCGTGGGGAACAACTCTTGAACTCGAGGTGAAAGCTGCCAGGAAACCTCTTTCACTGGAGATGGCATGTCATGGCACTTTCACTCAACCGTGTGTGTCACTCAGGGAAATGACAGTCAGAGGCCTGTATTGTTGCACCCAGATCTCAGACCTTCTTTCCAGAGAGTGGGCCATCTCTACCCTTTCTCCATCCCACCCCCTTCTCTGTATTCTAAATACCCTGCCTTGACAACAAGTTTTGTTTAGAACCACAGATAACTTTCTTTCAGAATATACCTCAGGCCATAATTTATACTTGAGATTTTAACTAAAATGATTTTTGTAAACATCATCTTAGTTGGTTTTTAGAGTTGAACTTACTGCATAGTTTTTCTTGTTAATACAAGCAACATCCAACTTTAAATCCTCCATAACTAACAGTTCATGTCATATTTTCATAGAATTTTTAAATGAAATGTAAAAATGGGTAGTATAGAGGGGGCCTTAACTCATCAGGATTTCTCCCAAAATATTTTCCTGTCAAAGAGAAAACAAAACAAAACACAGTGAGTTGATTAGAATTAAGTTCAGCTGGGAGAAAGAGAAAACAAAAACAAAACATTACAAGCATAATAAGACAGATGTTGATTTCTCTATGTGTAGAAGTTCGAAGGCATATGTTCTGGAGCTGTATGGCAGCTCTACTCCACAAGGTGCTCTGGGATGCAAGCTCCTTCCAGCTCACAGCTCCACTCACCAAGGGGTGGCCGTTATATTCGTGGACAAAGTAAAGGTATTAATAGTATCCAAATCCTAGGTAGCAGATGGAGACAAAGATGAAGGCAGCGTAAAGGCTGAGTCATCTGCCTCTTGAGGAAAATTCCTGGATATTGTCATGGGACACTTTCATTTATATCCCATTGTGGGCTTTAATTATATGGCCACACCAATTGGATGGGAGGATGGGAAATGTCATTTTGATTTGGGGCAGCCAAAACTTCGATTTCTTTGGAAGCCAATTATGACCATGAGGAGACAACTAGCAAATCTGTGTCACCCAGAACCCCACCAACTTAGTCAATCTTGGCAATATTTCTCACTGTTTTGTGCTTGTCCTTCCTCACGCTTCTTTGTGGCTATGCCTTCTCAGGCTTCTCTGCAGTCTCTTTTTCTTCTCTACTGTCTGCAGTATTGGTGTTTGCCAGCATCTGGTCCTCAGGTACTCTTTTCTTCTCACTCTGTGAACATTCTTGCATGACCACATAAATTCATGTCTTATACTACCCAATTTTTACAAACCTACATCTCTGTCCAAGATACTATTTTCTTAAATCCTAGATCATATATCCAATTTCCTAAAGGATTTCTCTGCTTGAATATACAATAAGAAACTCAAACTCAGTACATCTGAAATTAAACTCATCATCTTTCCCATTAAACTCTGTTACACCATCAGTGTCTACCCACATGGTCACTTAAACCACAATTCTGGAATATGCCTGGAATCATCTCTCACACATGTTCAATGTCCATTTTTCTCCCTTTCTTCTGCATCCTCCTTGCTTTCGCTTTGCTGTAGTTATAGCTAACATCTATTGAGCATTTGCATATGCCAGCTACTGATGCAGATATATTACATATTTTAACTCATTTAACCTGCAAACAACCCTATTATTATTATTATTATTATTTTTAAATTTATTTATTATTATTATACTTTAAGTTGTAGGGTACATGTGCATAACGTGCAGGTTTGTTACATATGTATACTTGTGCCATGTTGGTGTGCTGCACCCATCAACTCATCATTTACATCAGGTATAACTCCCAATGCAATCCCTCCCCCCTCCCCCCTCCCCATGATAGGCCCCTGTGTGTGATGTTCCCCTTCCTGAGTCCAAGTGATCTCATTGTTCAGTTCCCACCTATGAGTGAGAACATGCGGTGTTTGGTTTTCTGTTCTTGTGATAGTTTGCTAAGAATGATGGTTTCCAGCTGCATCCATGTCCCTACAAAGGCCGCAAACTCATCCTTTTTGATGGCTGCATAGTATTCCATGGTGTATATGTGCCACATTTTCTTAATCCAATCTGTCACTGATGGACATTTGGGTTGATTCCAAGTCTTTGCTATTGTGAATAGTGCTGCAATAAACATACGTGTGCATGTCTTTATAGCAGCATAATTTATAATCCTTTGGGTATATACCCAGTAATGGGATGGCTGGGTCATATGGTACATCTAGTTCTAGATCCTTGAGGAATCGCCATACTGTTTTCCATAATGGTTGAACTAGTTTACAATCCCACCAACAGTGTAAAAGTGTTCCTATTTCTCCACATCCTCTCCAGCACCTGTTGTTTCCTGACTTTTTAATGATCGCCATTCTAACTGGTGTGAGATGGTATCTCATTGTGGTTTTGATTTGGATTTCTCTGATGGCCAGTGATGATGAACATTTTTTCATGTGTCTGTTGGCTGTATGAATGTCTTCTTTTGAGAAATGTCTGTTCATATCCTTTGCCCACTTTTTGATGGGGTTGTTTGTTTTTTTCTTGTAAATTTGTTTGAGTTCTTTGTAGGTTCTGGTTATTAGCCCTTTGTCAGACGAGTAGATTGCAAAAATTTTCTCCCATTCTGTAGGTTGCCTGTTCACTCTAATGGTAGTTTCTTTTGCTGTGCAGAAGCTCTTTAGTTTAATGAGATCCCATTTGTCAATTTTGGCTTTTGCTGCCGTTGCTTTTGGTGTTTTAGACATGAAGTCTTTGCCCATGCCTATGTCCTGAATGGTACTACCTAGGTTTTCCTCTAGGATTTTTATGGTATTAGGTCTAACATTTAAGTCTCTAATCCATCTTGAATTAATTTTCGTATAAGGAGTAAGGAAAGGATCCAGTTTCAGCTTTCTACTTATGGCTAGCCAATTTTCCCAGCACCATTTATTAAATAGGGAATCCTTTCCCCATTTCTTGTTTCTCTCAGGTTTGTCAAAGATCAGATGGCTGTAGATGTGTGGTATTATTTCTGAGGACTCTGTTCTGTTCCATTGGTCTATATCTCTGTTTTGGTACCAGTACCATGCTGTTTTGGTTACTGTAGCCTTGTAGTATAGTTTGAAGTCAGGTAGCGTGATGCCTCCAGCTTTGTTCTTTTGACTTAGGATTGTCTTGGAGATGCGGGCTCTTTTTTGGTTCCATATGAACTTTAAAGCAGTTTTTTCCAATTCTGTGAAGAAACTCATTGGTAGCTTGATGGGGATGGCATTGAATCTATAAATTACCTTGGGCAGTATGGCCATTTTCACGATATTGATTCTTCCTATCCATGAGCATGGTATGTTCTTCCATTTGTTTGTGTCCTCTTTTATTTCACTGAGCAGTGGTTTGTAGTTCTCCTTGAAGAGGTCCATTTTGCAGATGAGGAAATTAAGGAACAGATAAGTAACTTTCCCAACCGTCACACGTCGAGTAAATGGTAAAACCAGGATTTGAACCCAGGCAGTCGACTCTAGTGCACTCTCTCTTAACTGCAATAACTTTCTGTTTTAGTCCCTCATTGTCTATTTATTTTATTATTATAGAAGCCTTTCAATTTGTTTATCTTCTTCAATCTCACCAACTCTTCCCTGAAATTCCATCTTTCCTACTAATAACTACCAGAATAGTTTTTCTAAAACACAATCTGGTCACTTGCCTAAAATCCATTGGTGCTTCCCCATCACTTTCAGGTGAAAGTTCCACCTCCTTAATGTGGCACAAGGCTCTTCATGATCTGGCCCCAGTCCACCTCTACAGTCCCTTCTGGAACTTCCTCGCAGACATGGTCCCATCCAGCCACACTAGATCATTCCAATTTTCTGAACAGACCTTACTCTGCACAACTATCTCCTTGCTTTTTGCACTCACTCAGAGGTCCTATTTTAAGAGTACACTGTTATGAGCATTGCTCAAAGCTCCCCAAGGGCTGAATAGGTGGCCCTCTGTACTTTATTTACTTTTCACATAGTATGGTAAATGAAAGTTCAGTCTTCTCTCTCTCCCTTGGTACCCTGTATAATTTCTTGAAGGAAGAGTTGGTTCTTTGTATCTACAGTACCTACCAAAGTGTTTGGTGCATGATGATCATCCAGTAATTTTCAAAAAAGGATGAACTGAGGAACACAACTGCTCTTCCCTTTCATGGCAGTTTCCTAAACAAAACCCGGGATAAGGAGATCTCTTGAAAATCACTGACTTTACCCTTGTTTTCTTACCTGCAGGGGAAATTCATCTTGGAGCAGGATTACAATACTATAGAGGCCACCTGGTTTGGTATGGCACATGTCGGGGCTGCACGTGAGGGTATGGAAATAGAAAGAGGAGTGTATGTTTATTCACATCAGTAAAGGAAACAAATTGAAACACAGGAGTCATGATATCCAGACATAATATCAATATTTTGGGAAGTTATTTTTAAAGAAGATAACTAAGGAGATTTAAAAGGGTGCATTTTTTTTCTCCTTTGCATGGCAATTGCTTTTTGGGGATGCCAATGCAGAAATTCTTGGGTTGCAGAATTTTTAAAAAGAAGAACACGCTAGTTTTATTTATTTTATAGGATTCTGGCACCTTTGTGACAGGCAACCACAAGTGAAATTACCTTTAATGGTCTTGGCTTAGTCCCTTCTCTGCTCCGAATCATCCCCTCAAACCCACATACATTAGACAGAGCAGTTGTCCTTCACCACTAAAGAAACGCAGCCGAGAGTTATGTTACCGTGGAAACAGAATCACTTTTTGCTGCAAGACACACTGCTTCATCTGCACTATTATGAAGCAGAATACATTGGTAGGGCTGGGAGGGAAATAAAATATTCTGCCTGCTAGTGTTGTACTTGGCCTTTGGGTGAATAAGTGACTTTCAATTAGAGTACTTAAATATCTTTTAACTTTAATAATTATTATTAGAGCCTCAACAGAATTTTACTTAGAAAAGAGGGGAAAAAAAAGATTCTTCTGTTAAAGGAAGAGCTATAAATTCTTTCAAACTAGACCACTCCTGTTAAAGAAAATTCAAGAGAATTTGCAATTAGTGGGTTCGTTGTGTATAAAGACAAGTGTTTTAGTTCTTGTTTTTTGACTTTCTGATTTGATCACCTTGTGGATTTGTGAGATTGTCCTTACCTTCTTTTAGTCTCTGCTTTTAGCTTCTTTATAGTGAGCACACTTATTTACAGCTTCATCTTGTGTTGGTCTGTGTGTATGCAGGTCCACTGTTGTCGACTTGCTGCTGAGTGTCCAGCTAAGTATGTGATCTAAGCCTGTCACCAGTCCCACTTCTGAGCCCTCCCAGCCAAAGCCACTAGTTCCCATTTGCTACCTAGTTCTACTACTGGGAGACTCCCTTCATCTTATGCCCAACCCTAAATTCAGTCACAGTCCTATTTTGTTTTCTTTCCTCTACTTGATATTTCTTACTGTTTGTGTTGTTATCAGTCTTGAAGAACAAATCTATATGACCTACACTAGTTGAAGGATGAACTCTGTAGAATATTAGAAACAAAACAAGAATCCTGTATCCTTCAGCTCCAAAGATGATCACAGTTATTGAGTTTTCTTATAGGCCCCCAAAAAGCACTACTAAAACAAACAAACAAAAACCTTAAAACACACACACACATAAACACACACACATACTTGCATGTGTGCACCTTATTTCACGTTACCTCAGAGTCTAACCATAATCATATAATCACAGGAAAATCCCACATAATGAAAAGGAAAAATCTTTTATTGGCTGTAAATAAATTAGAAAAGAATGTGATGCTTTAAAAGTGTTAGTCTTTTAATTCTAGAGGTAGCAAAGCAACCTTAAGCGACAAATGACAATTCTTGAGCAACTAGTCAGTGGTGGGCACTTTTTATGTCTATCATCCCATTTCATTCTCAAATGAATCTCAATAGCTAACTATTATTTTAATTTTACAAATAAAATGAAGGCACTAAAACTCAAATAATTTATTTAAAAAATCATTCTCCGATTGTATAATTCATCCATGTAACCCCAAACCACTTGTACCCTAAAAGCTACTGAAATTTTGAAAAGTCATTCCAATTTCCCCACACAAACCCTAAATTGTTTCTGATTTCAAGTTTAGTGTTCTTTCCAAGTGCATCACCTCATACAGTGCTCAGCAAAGCTCTGAATTGCATAGCTGGAGTGGGGTACGTGCTAAAATCCAAGGGAGAAATAAGACTATGGCCTCTAATTCTGCCTTTCCACCTCTAGACAGGACTTTGGGAAAATCATTTATTTCTTTCAAACTCAGATTTATTAATCCTTAATTAATATGGATAAATAACCTCTTATCTCTTCATGCAAGTAGGAAGTTAATGTGTGAAAAACATGTTGAAAATATTAAGGGCACTTTTATTTCTGTGGAAAGAATGAGTTACTCCTGTTAACTATAATAGGTCCAGATTAATAGGTCCAGATCACTGTCAATCTATTCAGCCATCCCAATTAATTCAGCCACCAAGTCATTATCAATCTCAAATTTGCAATGTTTTGAGAGCTGACCCTGTCACATATTTCTTGGGTATCTGCCAAATAATTTAATGTATTGTGCTGGATCGTGTAGTGGATGCATAGTACTCATCTTTAAGTAATGAAGTGTGAGATCAAATCAAACTATTGCCCAGTATCTACTTTAGCCACCAGTTATAGACCCTATTTTATCATAATATCAAAAAGGATTCATTAAATGCCTAGATACAATTAGCCTAAGTTGCTTTATGAATATACAGTCATAACCTTGGTTCACAGTATTAAACTTATTTTTAAAATATGACCTTTTTTATTATCACATAGAAGGAAATATTTTATTTCTCTAAACTCCATTGCGTGGCCTTGAGAGAGCCTCAGGAAATATTAGTGCAGTAAATATTGAAAAATAACTTACCCAACACCTGAAATTTCGCCTTCTGTACCTCTTATAAATTAATAAAAAACTGCTTCATTTTGAGCATTTCATATGTATTTACTATACTCTGAACTTTACAAATACCACCTCTTTTAATTTTTACAATGACTTTCTGAAATTGAGTATATTGGTGTCATCAGGTTTTAAGAGTTAAACAACTTGCTCAAGTCACAATGCCAGTCTGTAGCACAGCCTGACTCAAATCCATACACACCAACTCTAAACTGCAACTTTTTTTTTTTTTTTTTTGAAGATAGAATCTTGCTCTGTCACCCAGGCTGGAGTGCAGTGGCACAATCTCGGCTCACTGCAACCTCCGCCTCCCAGGTTCAAGCGATTCTCCAGCCTCAGCCTCCCGAGTAGCTGGGGCTACAGGCACCTGCCACCACGCCTGGCTGGTTTTTGTATTTTTTGTAGAGACAGGGTTTCACTGTATTGGCCAGGTTGGTCTCACACTCCTGGCCTCGTGATCTGCCCACCTCAGCCTCCCAAAGTGCTGGGATTATAGGCATAAGCCACCACACCTGGCCACACTGCAACTCTTAATCACAATTCTGCACATCGACCTTGTATGTAAAGTCACCTTTGAGAAAACCACCTTTCTTTTGTTGCCCATCTCTGATAACTTGTTCATCCTTTGTTTTATAAAAGAAAAAAAAAAAAGAAGGACAGAAAAAGAGAGGGAGCAAAGAAGGAAAGCAGGGAGAGAAGGAAAAAGGAAGGAAAAGAAAGAAAAGGAAAAAAAAATCACTCAATGTTTTCCACGCTTCCTGAATAACCTGGGGATAAAGTAGTTCCCGTCCAACTTTTTGACATGAGTCAACATTGTTGAAAATAATCATGGGAAGTGCCAGCTTTGTCAGATGATGTCATTTTGCCTTTGTTTTGCATTTATCAGGAGAAGTATTCTTGCAGATTAAAGGGCCACTGGAAGATATTTATAAAATTTACTGCTATCAACATGATGAAGCACGTAGTATACTGGAGTCCTATGAAAAGGAAGAAGAGCTGAAGGAACATTTGAGCCACTGTATCCAGTCCTTAAAGTAAGGCCTCTTCAAATGATGATTCCCATCTCCTCTCAGTCGCCCAGCAGGGAGCATTTTAAATGGGTGTAGATGAAAGATCTCCCATAAATCCTATGTTTTATGAGGCTTGCTGGGAGCTCTGCTTTGCATTCCCTTTATAAAAAGCTGACATGCCAGAAGCCCTGATTGACTTTTTTTTTCCCCTGTGAGAATCACTAAAAATAACATGGGAGAAGATTTAGAGTGCTGCAGAGATTGAAAAATGCAATATCAAAATATAAAATGTGGAAGAAAAGCCTCTTCTTAAAGCTATTGTAGCTTGCCTGGCCCCACGTAGTTCAAGGAGTATATGAGATAACATGTGGCCCTGTGACCACTGGAGCACATGGGTTAATGGAGTTAGTGGAATGGCCTACGACTCTCTGCATGGTTGTCTTCTTTCCCCAAACTTACTGTGGGGAGACTGGTGAAGACAAGTCAGGCCTTGCTAAAGTGAGTTTCAGAACAATTACTCATGCCTTCCTTTCTCATCTCTATTTATTTATTTGTTTGTTTATTTATTTATTTATTTATTTTTATTTTTATTTTTTTTTTTTGAGACGGAGTCTCCCTCTGTCACCTGGGCTGGAGTGCAGTGGCCGGATCTCAGCTCACTGCAAGCTCCGCCTCCCGGGTTCACGCCATTCTCCTGCCTCAGCCTCCCGAGTAGCTGGGACTACAGGCGCCCGCCACCTCGCCCGGCTAGTTTTTTGTATTTTTTTAGTAGAGATGGGGTTTCACTGTGTTAGCCAGGATGGTCTCGATCTCCTGACCTCGTGATCCGCCCGTCTTGGCCTCCCAAAGTGCTGGGATTACAGGCTTGAGCCACCGCGCCCGGCCCCTTTCTCAACTCTAAAACATTGCTGGGGGTGCTACACTATGTACTTTTTCTTTTCTAGAGAAAATATCTATTCACTGTGAAAATCTGAAAAATATAAGAAAGTATGTGTAAGATAAAAACCCCTTGCTATTTCACTATTAACCATTTTTTTTAAGTAATAATTTTCTTCTGATATTATTTATTGCATAAGTGTGGGTATGTGCTTGGACTGATTCTTTTAAATGGAATTGGTATCTTACTGAATATGCAGTTTCCTACCACATGAAGCTTAAAGCCAAAATCACTGCCATACTCCACATCTTACCCAGTGGCTCTCTTACAAACTCTCATTTATAAGTAGAATCCACTGTCAAATAATTTTGATTAGACCAGGAATTAACCACAGAGAGCTGTGGTGTATAAGTCAGTGCACAAGCGTCTGATCCTGTAGCACACCTCCCCAGTTTACTCTGTGTGGTGGGGGAAAGAGGGATCCCCAGTGGGGACTGGGATGGGGATCCTAATGTGGTACAAGAGGTTTTTAGCTGCATTAAAGAGAAATCATGATACTACTCTGGAGGAAGAGTTTCAGGCTAGAACTGGGTCTGAAAGTGAGTTTAAAATGAGCCCAGTGAATTTTTTTTTTAATAAATAAAATTTCAACTTTATTGCCCTCTACTGGTCATTAAATTTTAATTACTCTACTGGTCATTAAATTTTAATTACTGCGGTTTTAAACCATTCATGCCATGGAAAAGAATTCAAGTCACCAAATCTTAAGCATTTATTTAGTGTTTGTGCTGTGCCAAGCTTAGCTCTGGGTGCTAAGAATACAAAAGTAAATAAGACTTAGACTCTGCCCAAAGGAACTCAGTATGATCAGGTAAGTCTTAAATATAAGATATAATGAGCAAGTAGCTCCAGTTAATTATTTCTCACTATTTTCAGCTTAGTTCAGTGTTAGCATATCAATTCAGAGAAACATTCAAGTTTGAAGTTGTGTTCATTTTAATAAATTCACATATTAGAAGCACAGTCATCTACATATTCAGGTGTTTTATCCTTTGGGTAAAAAAGGAAATGGTGCTATCCTGGGTTTGAACTAACACCTTTCCTACCTTCAACAAGTGGCAAGATCTGATCCAATAAAAGCTGGAGCCATTGTCCTTCTTCAGGTTCTAGAACCAAGAGGAGAAATGTCACAACAAGTGAACATTTAGCACCTTTGATCACCACCCCCCAAAGCCAGCCCTGGGGATGGAGGTCCTTGCCTGAAAAGAATGTGGTACATCTACTTTGAGCATGTGCTTCTAACTGTTCACCAGGAGTGGAGCTGTCTGTTCAGAGAGGAAAGGACATCAGTTTACTATTCATTAAGCTTTTAACTTTTAAGAGAAAGAAATAGACACTGCCAGAAGATTCCACTAGGCAGTATGGCCCAGTATCATATCTCCAAAAAGCAGCTAAAGGCAGAGGCAATTTCAGAACCTCATGAAGTCTCAGTTACTGAAAATTATTTTCAGACCCAATGGCTTATTTGGTCTTTTTCTGCAAGTTTCAGGTAATTCCCCTGGCCATGCCCCAAATTTTGTGTTTAGAGCTACTCTGATTTTAGGTAACAGTTGCAGGCATTGGAAGGTGTTAAGGTTTAGAAAGCAAAAAATCTGAAAGAAGCAATATTGGCACAACTATTTCTTAAGGGAAAGAAAATCAAATAAAATAGCTGAAGTTAGAGCTATTTTTCCAAAAGTTGCCTTTCCATGAAAATAAAGTTAATGATGGATTGTACTGGTCTGCCTGAAGGCTGAGGGCAGTAGAATTATTGACATTACTATAATACTGACCTCAATCGAGCTAAGCTTTAAATTCTGAGAAACAGGTTTTCAAACAGGTTTATAGGCCAAAGAGAGACTGGAACACCCTAAGGGCTTGGTTTCCCTTGCCAAGTAATCAGTCAAAGCTATTACTGTCGTTCTGCCTTTTCCTTGTGGCTAGATAACACAGCCCAAGTTCAGTTTCCAATTTCTAATAAATACTAGGTGTGGCCTCCATTTTATCCTGTACAAGGCGATATTGGAAATCTTTGTTCGAAGCAATATCCATGAGAGAGGTGGCTTCATGCCTCAGAAGTTAAGGTGGATTTTAAAGCAATTTAGGCTGTTTTTTAAACCAAAATTGCAATATGTTTATTGGGGGCCTAATAAATATTTAATAAGAGTGCTAAATAATGTTGAAAATATTTTTTAAAAATATATAAGCATAGTTCTTGCCTCCCAGAAACACAAACTCTAGTTGAGGAGATAAACAACACCATGTGGAAAGTTTAATAACAATACAATAATTAATTTAAATAACACCAGAAGCTTTCACGGTGGCTGCAGTTCAAGACTAATTCCCAGAAGAGTAGCAGAGATATTACCTGGTTCTGTAAAAGACCCAAGTTTCTAACTTTCAATTATTCTTTGAAGCCAATGATCTTTCAAAAGAGAGAATAATGTTGAATACTTTCACAACGTGAGGGCAATATTTTTCCGTGTGTGAGTTCCCTTGCGCCAGATCCACCAAGATCGTGTATTAAAAGTAGATTCCTATGCTCTGCCTCAGACCAAAAAAAAATAGTATTTCTGGTGGCCCAGTTCAGGGTCTGCTGTTTTAACAAGCCCCCTCCGGTGATTTTCCGTACACACTCAAGTTAAGAACTACATTAGAGGGAGAAATTGTGTCTACAGTACTCACTTGCTGCTTCCCCTGAAGCAGCTGGGTTTTTTCATCAGTATTGATACAATCTAAGCAGTAATTTCAGAGTTTGGAGACCTTCAAAAAGAAAAGATTCTAAGACTACCCAAAAGCAAATACACATCTGCATCTATAGCCTACAAATTGGAAATTAGCAAGTTTTTATTTATTCAACAAGAAGTTTTGACGGTCAAATTAGTGACCCCTAAGATTGTGTGAAATACCGTATTAAAATAGTCTCCAAAGTTATGGAAGTTATTTGCTAAAGATCTTATTACTTAGCCTTCTTCGGGTTATTTAAGGTTTCTGATCTGTATGAGGAAAGTGAAAGATAGCGTGGCTATAAATGCAAATGTAGCTATAATTAGAATAGCCTGTCTGCTGCCTCCTTTTTCTGCTTTTCCATTTATAAATACCACTAAAGTCCCTGCTGCATTTCAGAGGCCCCAGAGATCTGTTTATTTTGTAATAGAAAGAGAATGAAGAATGAAGGGGATTTTCTAAGTTTTTCAATGGGTGGAAGACACATTTCTAGCTTCATGTCTAGTTGTTATAAATGTATCTGTATTTTTCTTCTTGCTAATCAAGGCCATCATCACCAGGAGGAAAACTTCTAACTTCTAGTCATCTGGGCACTTTGGCTGCTCACATTACTCCTGGAGCTTCTCCATTCAGGGAGGAAGATAACAGCTCATGCAATGCAAAATCCAAAGGAATACATTTCAATTTGTTCACCACATTTTATACTCATTATTCTAATGGAGTGTTCCAAGTAAAAATTAAAATCACTTTTGGAAAGCCCTTCAGTTCCTTGTTATATGGCATCATGTTTGAACAAAGACTATAATCCTTAAGGAATAGTCACATGAAAACTTGTTAATTGTGAGTCAAATTATAATGTGCTCATAATGGTAGGAGGTATAGTGATAGATATATTAAATTACTTTATCCCATAAAAGGGTAAATGGACACAATTTAAATTCTTCCTTCCTGAATTGCCTTTGTTTGGGATTAGCTTCTGCAAAATTTCAGCCTAAAAGAGATTTTTTTTAAATGACGAACAAATAAAAAGATGTTATAATATAGTGCCCCTACTCCACAGACTGTGGTTTTATCCTATTGGAAAATCTGTCAGATTTCCTTTCATAAAATGTTATACTACATAAACACAATGTTGAATTTATGTTATGATATTTAGGTTTTACTTGGCTGAAATAAATGAAATAGAAAAAAAATCATGTTTTCTATAGAAGTTTAAAAAATAACCTTCTCTTTCAAATTCAATGTACGTGTTTTGGTTCCTTTATGATCACATTATTCACTTATTTGTTTGCATGAAAAATTGCATTTTTATTTGTATTCATTTTCTTCCACAGATTTTCTGACCTATGATCCACAAAGCATATTTGACAAATAAAATTTCCCGTTAGCAGAGGAGAGAAGGAAGCGTGTGAGCCTAAAGTAAATGATTGGAAGGAAATACTGGGCAGGAGGTGGTGGTGGTGTTTCTTTCATTGCAATAGGAGAGTTCTTTAAACAGTCGTGAATAATTGCCTAAAATTATAGCAGCTGCTGATTTTTAAAAAAATTATAATTCTGTACTTGATTCCCATCTAATAGGTCTTAGACTCAGCAAAACCTAGTTATATTAAGATGTCTAGCAATTCATTCATATAGCATATCTGAAGATTGAGAAAACAATTGCTTCACACATGTCCCCCACCATTTCCCACATATACAAAGTACTGAGATTAATGGAAAAAAACTTATTATTAAATCCATTAAATTTTACAAAATGCAGCTTAGGCACTTATTAAATTTTTCCTCAATCACTGAATGTAAAAAGACCATCTATTATTATGGAATGGATCATAAAATTTTTTATATTGAAAACATTTATTGTACTCCAAATGGTTGGAAACCAAAGGCCACAGTGATCAGATAATAAACACAGGATATTATTTTATTTATCCATAGCCATTTGAGGCTTTTAGATAAAAATTTTCATCTTCTTTATTTGTTAGGGACATGATTATAAAATGATGAGACTACTTCTATAAGGCATTCATGAAAATTACTTATTACTTTTATTTTACATAAAAAAAATTTTAAAGGATTTATAATGTTTGTATATTACCTTAAATATACAGATTTACATGAATTTACTTTCTTTTTCTTCTCTTACAGGAAAATATACATGCAAGAGTAAGTACTTTCTAAAATAATATAAATCAAATATAAAAATCATGAGAAAATGCAGCTGACTATTCCTGTCCAAATCAGAATTTCTGATTTTTCTAATCATGAGTATTGCTTTTAATAAATAATCCAAGATTGAAAAGGCATTTACTCCATTATTGGTGCATATTTTACTTATTAAATTATTATCACATATACTTTACCAAACCTTTTAGAAGAATCCCAATATATAAGCTCATGCCAGAAAGTCTTTGGGAACTGTTCATCATACATATGTTTGGGAATCTTAATGTGTCCAAAAACAATTCTTTCTATGAAACATATTAGTCTTTTCAAAATCTCAGATTAATATCATAATGTATTTGAAGTTTCCATAGATGAATGCATAAGAAAAGATTATTTTATGAAAATATTAGATTTCTTCTAATTTGGGGTCTTGTATGATTTATGAAGAAAAAAGTCATACACATTATAGCATGAAAATGAAATACTAAGGTGAAATAGTTGGTTACTAGAACAATATAGAAATTATTCTAGGAAAACAGCACATACAAACACTCTGAAAGAGTTCCATTATTCTAGAAGAAAAGTGTGTCCAGGCTGATTAAAGCTGAAAGGATGAAATTGACTTAAATACAAACTCAAATTTATTTAACAGGCACGTGTTTGGCTTATGATGAGCAACTCTTTAAGGTCCCAAGCTCCTAGTGTGTGTTTGCTTGTGCGTGTATGTACTTTAAACTCCTAAGAGTTTATATCAAGAAATAAAAAGTTAACAAAATGTAAATTATATTAATGTAAGCAGCAAATAGCTGTCATTCATATTTCGGTGCAGAGCAACAGTGAGAACGGAATTCTGGAACTGAAGTGAAGGAATCAGGCATCATACAGATGTGTAGACCAAGGCAGTATATCTCAGTCAAGTTGAGAAGCTGATTTTTGAGACACCACACAGGCAACCAGTTCTCTCACTTTATCAGTCTTTTCTTTCTTTTTTTTTTTCAAAAGGAAAAACTATCCTACAGGATAAACAGATATGAGTAGATTTGTCTAATGAGTTTCCAATTCTAGGCTCATTTGAATTCGAAGAGGTGCCTCGGCCTCCTGGCTTCTCTTCAAAGAGAGTTGATGTGGGGTGGGAAATGGCACTGCCTCATTATACAGCCTGTGTCCCTGGCATTGTGCCAAGGACTGGAGTTTTGCATTACTGAGTGGTTAGAGAAGAACTTCATGTGCTACAAATTCTGCTTAGGTTTCTTTTTCTAAAGCTTACATTAGGTCTTTGGAACCAAGAAACAAAATAAAGAGAGAGGAGAGAGAGATTCACAGGAGAAGAGGGAGATATTCTTCTTAGTACAGTTAGCATGCACAGACTTCTCCATACAGAATACTTAAACAGTTCATTGTATTGAAACACTTGCTTAAAAATGGCCCTAGCACTTGCCACAATCCTGCTGTGTAGGAGTTAGCCAGGTTGTGTCTGCTCCCTCTAGACTATTCTATACATCAAGAACTAAAAAAGAAGAGCAATCCCAGCATGTGGCTGGATGCACATCAAAGCCAAGTTTGCTATGAATTATTTTTCTTCCTGTTCCTTTCATTCAGGTCATGAAGCACACATACTGCTACAGGAAAGGGCAAAAGGCAATGTCAAGTGCTGTGTAATTATTGGGCTCTTTAGTGGCAAAGGCCAGCAATGTTGCAGCCAAAAGGGCATTTAAGAGTACAAGATGTGGGTTTTTAAATGGCATTCAAAAATCCCTAACTTATGGCAATAACAAATTATCTGTTTTTAGTGTTTTTTTAATCTACCTTTTAAAAAATGCAAAGTGAAAGATATTTGTATTTTCTAAAATGTTTACTTTGAATTATAACCTCATGCAAACATCAGACAGTATTAAAGTGACAGGAATCATACAACTTCCCACTAAAAGCAAGAAAAAAATGCCTATTCTAAACACAGCTATCTTCAGAAATGCAGTGTTTTGTTATCTTTATGCTTTCACTCTTTTCTGTATGTATTCCCTGTCAGACTAGCTATTCTCACCTTGGATTTCAAGGTTCCTATTAATCACAAAATATTATAAATTATTTTCTCTTTTCTTTGTACTTTAAAAATTATTGAAGAAACACTGCAAATAAAGGAAAATAAAAATGAGGACAGTAAAGACAATCAGCAGTCACATTCCAAAGCTAACTATTGTAGCATTGCAGTGAGTCCCTCACTTCACCATATTTTTTTCTTTACACACATACATTGACTAAAATAGGAACACTGTATACTTCCTGTATGTCGACTTGCTACCTCATTCATCATCAATACCTTGTGAATATCTTTCCATATCAGTAAATATAAATCCACATTGTTTTATACTTGCATAATATTCTGTCTGATATATACACCATAATTTAGTTTACCCAACCCTTACGACAGTTGAATTGTGTCTGTCTTATTGATGTCATAAGTTTATTTTTGTATATGATCTTGGTACAATAATCTGATTTTTTGATCAATTTCTGAAAGTGAAATTGCTAGATCAAAGGACTTTTGATACTTATTGTCAGAACATTTCAAAAAAAGCTGAGCTAATTTACATTCCCACTACTCTTATGTGAATTGTTCATTTATCCACTACTTGACAATACTAGATACAAATAATATTGGTATCTTTATAACTTGTAATGTATAGGCCCAAATGGTATCCTGTTATTTTAATCTCCATTTTTGCTATGTACTTAACTATTTCTATTTCATTTCTAATGCATGATGTTTTTACATGATTATTCACTTTTACTGAGATGTTCATCTTTTTCTAATACGTTTATAATGTCTCTTAATTAGTGCATATTAAACTTTGTCTTATGTATTATATATAATTTTTCCAGTTTATCATCTGACTTTTAATATAGTTTATGGCTGTTTTGGGCTCTGTTTTTAATCTATAAAATTTTACAGAGCTAAATTTTTAAATAGACATCACTTTTTTTCTACGGTGTCTTTCAGATTTTGTGTCTTCCTTAGAAATTCCAGTGTTAGTTTATAAAGGATGATCCTATGATTTCTTCAAATTCCTATATGGTTTAATTTTTAGATTAAATATTTGATCTATCTTGAAATTATTTTAGTGTAAAGAATGAGGCCAAAATCCATTTTTCTTATTTTATTTATGGCTAGCTAATTCTCATAACATCTGATATTGAATTATTCATTTTTCCCACTGAATAGTATTGTCAAATTTACCATGTACTCAATTTCTATACATATTTGTATCTATTTCTTGATTTTCTATTTTGTGCTACTCATTTGTCCATATATGTATCAATACCAAACTGCTTTTATTTTTGTAACTTTATAATATATTTTAATATTCAGTATCATTAGTCTCAGCTCAGTAGTTTTCTTTTACAATTTTTTGAGTATTCTTGCATATTCCCTTTTTATAAAAAAAGTTTTATGAAAAAAATGGTATATAGCCATGTTTCAATAGCCAAATCATTCTGCAAGATTTGTCAAGAAAAATAGTAATCCCCTCTTCTCCTACCAGCCCCTAAATTCTCATTAGAATACATTATTTTCACATCTTCAGCTGACTATTTTGGTATTTATCTTTATTACTTTAAAAACATGTTTTCTTTTTAGATATTATCTATTAACTTTCTCCTGTGGAAGACAAGAATTTATTTCTCTTTACTATCCCTATCTCCTCTACACAACAAGCACACACACAAATGCTTTTTCCATTTCTCCATTCCCCCAAGTAGTTACATTGTAATTTTGTTAGAGCAATAATCAATGTCTGAATTATTATATCTAAGTAAATTTCTTTTCAGAGCTAAACCTCGAAGTGATTACTTATTTTTCTATGAGTTAACAATTGCTGATTATCGTTTTCATTGTGCCCTCCTCCCCCTCCACTTCATCTACTTTCTCTGCATCTTCTTGTTCTTCATTTAAACTCACAGCCAGTTAACTAAGTCATCTTTCAAGACAACCAGATGCATTATGTATGCTATCAATTTCATCTCCCCAAAAGAGCCCCTTCCAGAGTCTTCAGTCCAGCTGAGCTTGGACTGGTGACACTGGGTGCAGCCATCTTATAGGAATTCCCCTCTCATCATCCTGGAGATTCTCTTTGCCTCTTTCCTGTGTTGATTCTTCCTCATTTTGGTGGAGTACATCCTTCAATAGTGTCTTCTATTTCTCACAGAATGCATGGGAAGTAAAATGTTGAGAACTTTGTATCTGAAATACTTTTCTTTTAGTCTCACACTTGGTTTGTAGTTTTACTTGGTATTGAATTCTAAATTGGAAACCATTCCCTTCAGAATTTAGAGGTAATTCTTTATCATTTTCTAGCTTTCAGAGTTGCTATTAGAAATCTGAAACATTCTGATTCCTAACCATGCATTAATGCCTATGTGCTTATTTCTTGCCCTGAAGGATTATGGAGTCTTCTCTTTGTCCTTAGTACTCTGAAGTTCATGAATTCCAAGGTGTGACTCCATTCTTCCATTGTGCTGGACACTTAGTGAGTTCTTTTAACCTGCAAATTCCTGTCTTTTTCTTGAATTATTTCACTCACTATTTACTCCTCATATTTGCTTTGTTTTACCTTCCTGTGATTCTTATTAGTAGATGATGAGCTTCCTAGACTAGTCCTCTAATTTTCTCATTTTTTTTTTCTATTTTCTATTATTTCGTGTGTGTGTTCTTCTCTTTGGAAAGTTTCAAAACATTATCTCCAACACTTGTAAGAATTAGACACTTTCTTAAGCAGATTTTCAATGGACCCTCCTTATTTTGGTATCTGATCCCTCATTCCCTATTTCCATGAGTAACCAGTGCCTCTAATTGATTAACATTTGCAAAATGATTAAACATTGCCTTACCATTTCACTGGTTCTCTCTGGTCTGTTACATCAATTACTATTCATTTATCTCCTTTATATCTTCTAATTTAATTATAATTATTATGTATTTATTTTCACTATTATCTTTTATTTATGACAAAAGCTGTTAGTTTATTTGTGTAACAATATATAGTTTCCTTTAAAATTGACTTAGGTGTTTTAGAAGGAGAATAAATTGAAAAAAACTCAGTGACAGCATAGATGCTTGTGGCTACTGTAAAATAAATATTAAATTTAGGATGTTTGTGATCATGAAATAAAGGAAATTCAAAGTAATATAGTTAATAGTTACATAATTATTCTTTTTTTTACTTATTTTCTCCTTCCCATTAAGAAATTAGATGTATTGCATGTTTAATATCTAATTTTTTTTTGTTTTCCAGCATAGTGTTTATACTATTTAAATGTCATTTTAATTTTCATTGTACTTTTTTCTTGTATTTGATGTGAAACTCTGCAGCAAAACTGGATGCTGCTAAAACAAAGCCAGCTGTGTTTACTTGACTTTGTAAAGATCCAAAAATAATTTGTAATGAGATTAGTGTAGCTACTTTGGCACTAAATACTTGCCAAAATATTCATGATAAGACAGAGGAAGATGAAATAGAATTACAAATTAATAAGTAGTTTAGTTTTTGGCCCAACATGTATGGACAATTGTTACACATTTGTTTACTTACTGTGGGGAGTCATGGGATAATTGACTTCCTGGCTGAGATGGATTATACCACACATAGGACTCATCTGCCTCGCATGATTATCAGAACTTAATCTTACTGTGGGAGATTAGATGGGGTGAATTTTGTGGCATTGAAAGCATGGAGTATTATTATCTTATAACACTCCCTCTATCTTTTCTACCATATTGCTTCTCTGTGTGATGCAGATATCTGAATATCATTGCTCATCACTTGGGCAACTGTCTCAAATATATCTCCAGACACAAAAGTGTCTGGGAGATTTCTCATTTTTGAGAATGCCTTTCTTAAGATTTGTATTTATGACTTTTTTAGGAGAAACAACAATCATTTATAATTAATATTATTGTCATTTGAAATATAAAAGGGAGAGCTAGAACTTTGATCCCAAAGAGTGATGAAAAAAGTAATGATACAATCTAGACAAAACTAAAGAGCCTAAGTTGGTTTTTTGATAGATCTGGATAAGAAAGAAATGAGGGCAGTTCTTAACATTTAAAGTTAAAGTTCTTAACATTTCACTTCCCATGCATTCTGTGAGGAATAGAAGAAACTACTGAAGGATGTACTCCACCTAAATGAGGAAGCACCAACGAAAGAAAGAAACAAAGATAATCTCTAGGATGGTGGGAGGGGAATTCCTGCAAGATGGCTGCACATCTGGGTTTTTGTTTTTTATAATTAAAACAAAAGCACATATATGACAAAAGACCACACTAATAAACTATTTTATTAAAGTTGAATTTATATTGATTTAAATATTTGATTATATTTATATTTTGATATAAAGTCTTTTAGTGATTTTAAAAAATTAAATAAGCTAACATTTGATAATAAAAAACTCAGAAGAAATTCTGATTATATTCATATAGATAATATGATTTCCTCTAATCAAGTTAATACCTTTCATATCCTTGACTTGTTCTTATTTAAGGGAATTATTTCTACTTAAATGACTAAACTGTTGTATTATTGAAGAATCTCTGCTTACGATATATAAGAAAATGTGCTTTATATTTAAAGGTTTTGCTACTGATATGCCATCAGTTAGAAAATACCTTTTGGGTTTTTTTTTTTTTTTTTTTTTAGTTATTTTTTCAGTATAAATACTGAAAACAGTTTTCAATATTTATAACAGATTTATTTTAAAAATCTACTTCACTCAGTCCTCTTGGAAACCAATAATCAGTCTCTCCTTCCCTCCCTCTTTCCGAGTCTCTCTTTTTCCCGCTTTCTGCCTCCTTCCCCTTCTGTCGCCTTCTCTCCTTACCTTCCTCTTTTTCTTCCTTAATAGATTTGGTGCAAATAGGTATGAAGTAGAAGATACAGCCTATTAAAGCAACTCTTTACTCCCTTGCAGACCTTTAATATTTATTCTGGTTTTCTTTTTTAAAAAATGTTGCCTTTGGGTTTGCTTTAGTCTTTGTCTCTCTTACGCTATCATCATTTTCTCTGCATGTGAACAAAATTCCTCAGTCATTTATTCACATTTTTGGAAAAAATGTTCAGTATAAAATAAAAGCACATTACAGAAAATCTAAGAACTCTATCATTTCTCAGTCTACAAATATGCATTGAGAGAATACTGTATGCCATGCGGGAGGTATAGTGGTGACAGGGAAACTGATCATAAACTGGCAAACAGGGAAACAAGATGATTCCAGATAGTGATCGGTGATATGATAAAATCAAATGGAGAGATGTGATAGTGACTAGGTTACATTTGTGAATGTATGTGCGTGTGTATTTCTGCACATGTGTGCATGTACATGTGATAATACATTCTTTTGTTTCTTATTTATCAAATGAAATTAATTAGATGGTCTCTAAGATGCCTTCCTACTTTTTTTTTTTTTTTTTTTTTGCGACTGACTGTCACTCTATTGCCCAGGCTGGAGTGCAGTGGCTCACTGCAGCCTCGACTTCCTCAGCTTAAACAATCTGCCTACCTCAGCCTCCCGTGTATGTGCGACTACAGGTGCATGCCACTGTGCCTGGCTGACTTTTGAAATTTTTTCTAGAGTGGGATTTTGCCATGTTGCCCAGGCTGGTCTTGAACTCCTGGGCTCAAGTAATCTGCCTTCCTTGGCCTCCCAAAGTGTTGGGATTACAGGCCCGAGCCACTGTGTCTGGCCCCCGACCCTTTCTAATGATGCGACTTTTCTAATTTTGTTCAACGTTTGTACAGCTGTTTTACTGTTATAATAATATGGTCAGTCATTTATCCATAGTAATACTTTAAAAAATTATTGAAGTATAAAACATCCACCTATTGGGATTTGAAAACAGTGTCTTTATTTCCTATCTACAGTGTATCTTTACTTGTCTCTGCATAAAGAAGCTTTCAGAAATCACTGCCTTGTGTCTGAATGATCAATGAGAGTGGGTCAGACAATGGCATGACCACGCTTGTAGCTTCTTCCCCTCCTGTGAACTGCCTAACCGGTTGGAATGGCTCCAACCTCGTCTCAGAAGTTGCTAAAGGAAAAGTCAGGCACAAGTCTCAATTTTGTATAGTCATTTGAAGATCTGTTGACTAAGAATTCCACATGGAATGTCACTGTGTGATAGCAATGATTAGTGACAGGGATAGTAATAATAATAACTAGAGAATTATCACATTCATCAGAAGTCCCTTTTGGGGACTGTGGTAGAATCTCCAAAACATTGTAAATGCAACTTCTCAATTTGGTGGAAGAGAGAGGCCAAGACTTCCTTTTGACTATACCTTGCAAGTCTCTGTTTAGATTTTTAAATGGTTATTCTCCTCAATAATAATCACAAAAATGCCATCAGACAAATGCATTTTTCTGTGTTGTCATGGTAAAATACATTCTGAAATTGTTTCCCATTATATTATAAAGCCAATTATAAAAAACCTTGTAAACTGTACATGGCATATGGATGAAAATCATGGTTTCAGACCATTTGGTGGAAAGATATACTTGTTTCTTTTAGGTTTTTGTTTCATAGTAGGGTCTTTCAGACTTGCTTCTTTCTGTCATCTTTTGTTCTTGCTTTTTTTTAGAAATTTTAGATATACAAATGGAAAAGAAGAGAAAAAGTTTTAGAAGTAATCATAAAAACACACAAAAATGAAAATGAGTTAATAAAACAAATGTTTGTGAAACGATATCATTTATCTGTATTGTAGAGGCAAACCAAACTTATTGGACATGGGCTCTTTGATGATCAAACCAATTCAACGTGTGATGAAATACCCCCTATTACTATGCGAACTTCGGAATTCCACCCCTCCCTCTCACCCAGATTACAGAGCACTGGATGATGCTTTTGCTGCTGTGAAGGACATTAATGTTAACATCAATGAACTTAAAAGAAGGAAAGATTTAGGTAGGAAGAGACATGATGAATTGGTTGTTTTCCATTATTGGCGTGTTCACTTTATGTTTCTGAGAATCAGAATGTTTAAGTAGTTATAGCAGCTGCAGTGAACTGATCATTTGAAATCTAAAATTAGAAGCTGGGGAGAAGAGTGTGGTTTTGCCTTGTCAGCTGGGTTAAGGAGAAGATTAAGAGGCACAAAAAATGAAATGTAAAAAATAAATCAAGCAGCCGTATACTCAACTTCATTGGACCACTGCAATTCTGGTGACATATTGTGGGATGCAGATACCCATTGCATATAGTCCTCCTGTCACTGGAAATATGTGTTGTAAGAAGGAGAAATGGCCACGTTGCAGTAGCAGTGGGAAGCGAATCCTGAAAGCATCCAGGAAAGGGGTAGATCCAGGTGACGGGGGCCATCTAGTATGTTGGATTAATCTGGTTCTAGCACACAGAGAATGGAGCTTTGGGGGCAATAATTTCTCTACTGATGTGAGCAAGTATACTTCTTTCTAGAATTAACAAATTATTGTTAAATATTTGTAAACTAAAATAAAAAATTAGTGTTTAATGTAAAATTTCAAAACAGAAGGGATAATTACGTGGTTCCTATACATCCCAGAGGTAGTAATGCATTGAGCTAGGCTGTGGGTCCTCCCTCAGTGTGATTTGTGTTCATATAAGTTCTTAGTTGGCATTGTACTCCTAATATTAAATCTCAGTTTGACATTAAAGCCACAGCAGTACTTTAGAACTAAATGATCCAATCACTTTATTTATTTTTGTTTTATTTTCTGATATTTATTTCAAAAGTCGTATATTTGTATTAGTAAATTAAAAAGAAAGGTGCAGAGTAAAAAGTAAATGCTATGGAGGAAGAAAACTCCATGAACAAAACAAAGAGATAGTACACAAAGGATCACCGTCCAGACTATATAATCATTGACATTAAATCAATACAAAAACATTTTAATACAAAAATGTTCATCAGAAAAAGAAGCAATTCACAGTTTTAAAATTCTAAGCTTCATTTATACTCAGGGAAATGTAATCATTGAAATCACGCTAACATACCATTTCCAGTCCAAGAGACTGAGGGGAAAAAGTAATGAATACATTAAATGTTTAATCTCAGTGTACAGGTGAGAATGTACTTGGAATCACTAGTTTAGAGAACAACTTGACAACACCTAGTAAAGTTGAAGATGCACACATCAGAGACTCAGAAAATGAATTTCTAGGTATTTGCCCAAGACAGACTCTTGCCCATGTGCTCAAAGAGAGATGTACTGGTAACTAGCATTGTTCATAAATGCAAATTAAAAAGACACATTAATCCAGATAGTGGATAGATAAATGGCATATTATACACTACAATACCACAAGAAGATAAAAATTAACTGAATAAAAAAGTATATGTATCAATGGGTTAATCTCAAAAACACAATCCGGAGGGGTTTTCTTAAAGTAAATTTGTAAGTGGTAGAATAATATGTGCAGTATGATACTATTTTATAAAGTTTTAAAACATCCAAAATGTATTGTATGATTCCAAACATCCACAGTAAAGGCATACAAATAGATACAGATATAATAAGCCCAGTTATTTAGGATAACAATTCCCTTTAGGGATCATCCATGGAGATCGGGGTGCCCCAACTGTTAGGTGAGTTATTTTAAAAATAAAAAGACTGGAAACAAAGGAACATGTTAAGACTTGACAAGGATTTGGATAATGGCTGTTATATTATTCTTTATATTTTTCTGTTTGCTTAAACTATTTCAAAGTTATGAAGAGTAAAATTCTTCCCTTCCCACAATGATTCCAGTTTGCATAGCTAACATTTTATTGTTTTCTTCAGACGTACTGTGTCTTCTTTTCTCTTTTCCTCTCTCTTTCTCTCTCTCTTTCTCTCCCTCTCTTCCTTTTCCTTCTTTCCATACTTCTTGCAACATAAGTGGTACAACAGTTCGCTTTTTTAAAAACTTAATCATATATCATGAAAATTCTTTCAATTAATATTGCCTTCTTTTTAATGTTTCCATAGCATTTTGTTTATGAGTATATCATTATTTATTAAACTGTTTCTCTAGGGATAAACATTTAGATGTTCCTAATACCTTGCTGTTAGAAAAAATGCTCTAGCAAATAAAACTTTGTATACTTGATTCTAGAAAGCAGATTTCTCTGCATGAACTTCCTGGTAATAGACTATGAATATTTTCCTTTTTGTTAGTTTCTGCCAAATTGTTTTCTACAAAAATGTGTTGGTTTAATCCTCATCAGCAGTCTGTAAGATTGTCCATCTCCCTACACCTTTACCAACACTGAATGTTAGAGACATTTAATCTTTTCAACAATATGAAAGGTGAAAATGATTGCAAAGATAAATAAGTGAAGCTCAGAGAGGTTATTCAGCTTGCCCCAAATCTCTCAGCCAGTGAAGAGCTGCTCTAGGATCTGAGGTCTCCTTACATTGGGTATAGTTGTCTTTCTTTTCTTCTCTTTTTTTTCTTTTCTTTTCTTTTCTTTTCTTTTCTTTTCTTTTCTTTTCTTTTCTTTTTACAGAGTCTTGCTCTGTCATCCATGCTGGAGTGCAGTGCCACGATCTCAGCTCACTGCAACCTCCGCCTCCTGGGTTCAAGAGATTGTCCTACCTCAGCCTCCCAAGTACCTGGGACTACAGGCGCGCACCAGCATGCCAGGCTAATTTTTGTATTTTTAGTAGAGACGAGGTTTCACCACATTGGCCCGGCTGGTCTCAAACTCCTGACCTCGTGATCCTCCCACCTCGGCCTCTGAAAGTGCTGAGATTACAGGCGTGAGCCACCGCACCAGGCTGAGTTGTCTTTTCTTTAGTTAGATCTTGATCCCCATTCCAGAGGCCTCAGATAATAAATGTATTATCTGAGATGAGAGGGAGAACTTTTTCTAGTATCAGGGATTACTTTAATATTAATAAATAAAACTTGAACCTTGAGGGGCTTTTGTCCTTGTTTCTGGATGTCATTGGGGTGGGTGTCTGACTGGGACATGGCTGGGCAGTGGGGCTAGAGCATAGGGCCTCTGCAGCAGAGGCTCAAAAATCATATACATCTTTATCTTGAATGTAAATATTCATCTTGAAAACTTTGGGTGAAGCGCACACTTTCTATGCTGCATGTGTTCAGCTATGTTATTACATTCTTCCTTTTCAGTTCTAAAATACAAGAAGAATGACGAGGATGAATCACTTAAAGACAAATTGTCTAAACTAAATATTCATTCAATTAGCAAGAAATCAAAAAGAGTGACAAATCATTTGAAGATTCTGACCAGAGGAGAATCACAGGTAATTTTTCTTCTTGGACCACCTACGTTTTCCCAGGGAACATGAATGCTGATATTTTTGTGAGGTTTTGTTTTGTGAGGACTATTTCTAGAATACTGAGAATCAAGGTAATTGCCCAATGCTGTTCTCTTCTCTCTCTCTCTCTCTCTGGAAAATAGGGGTGGGAGTGGGAATACGATTGACACTGTCTTAGCTGTGGTGCTTCTACTCAAGAAACAGATAAAAGAGAGACATGGACACAGGACATGGGACATAAGATTGCCCCAGGAGTCCTGATGATCATCATCAACTAGCACATATTCTCCCTCAAGGCAATGCCCTTCTTCCATCCTGTTTTACTTCTGCTCTTAAAAGTCGTACTTTTCTTCAGGGTTCCCTTGATATTCATTTTATCTTTATTTCATCTATATAAACAAAGTGTTTAGAGACATAACTTAGTGCGATTTTTTTTTCTACTCCTTATCCCCTGCCTCTTCCCTCACTCCCCAGATGCACATTATATTAGTAACAGTCCTGTGTCAGCTGTTTAGCCTAGCTTGAGCCACTTTCACCCAATCCCTAATAAATAATAGATGGATTAGCAAAGACTCTTAAACTTTAAGGTGCGTTAAGAATTACCTAAAAAGCTTGCTGAAAGACAGATTCTAGGGTCCACCTGCCTCAAGGGTGCAATCTAGAAGTCTATATTTTTGCAAACACTCTAGGTATTTTGAAGCCAATGATTTTAAAGTAAATTATCAATGGAACACACTTGCAATTCTTTGAGAATCACAAGATGCAAAGTTCATGGTCCTGAGATAGTAATACAGTGAGCTTCTAAGCAAAATTGGGGAAGATAGTTCTTAGTATACTATATAGTCCTTATTTTTTCCTTCTCCTTTGCCTATTTTATCACTCACATATTAATATCGCTAAGATTTTTAGTTTGAACAAGAGGCAACCCTATGGTGGTTCATGTTGGTTTCAGACAGCTTTGGGAGCTGCTGTGGTCTTTTCTCCTTCCATTAAGTCTTTGCAGCTTTCTGACCACTTAGGTAGAAGTAGCCCCTTCAACCTCTGGAAAGTGCTAATATATTGACTCTGTATTTCAATCTTGACACTATTCATATGTGCAGGGGTCAGCACAGGGAATAAATTAAGAACAACATCTTTGAAGGTTTGAACCTTACCTCTGCCACTTAGTAAATATTTGTTTGGGGCACATAACAAATTCAATGTAATCATCTGTAAATTCGGATTCTCCTAGTACTTAACAAATGGGATGGTTGTGAGGATTAAATGAGATGATGCATATATAAAGAAAGCACCTAACACAGTGTGTAAACACTCAATATACTTTGGCTGTCATTATTATCATAAATATCATCATTATTATTTTATATCATCGCCTGGTATGGTTATTTGCCTTTGAATGTGCAGACTTTTCTTCTTATGTGATGTAAAGTCCTTCATACATGGTGTATTAATCGTATTTTTTACTTCCTGTATTTTATAATGTTTTGACATTTTAAAATACCTTTCTGGCTGAGCAGACTGCCCTCCTAGGGCTAGCCAATTCTTAGGGATAGCAAATGACTGGAACACAACTTCCATATGCAAACCAATCAATCTTGAGTCTATAGCTCTAACCACATCCTTATCTAATTCTTACACATCAAGCCAAGGGTTGATTTAGGGCACCAACCCTTGCCCTAAATCATTTCAGGGCCCAGTACCAGCAACTAGAGATTACCCCTATGGAGTAATTTAAAATAGCCAGTCCTAAATTCTTTACTCTGCTCCTGCCTCACCTTTCCCAAGGAAATCCTAACAGAGGTTCTGGTCTAGACTTTCTCTTTACTCCTATCTTCTGCTACTGTACCAAAACCTGGTGCTTTGCCTCTGGCCCTGTGTGGCATGTGGTGACTCCTCTCTCTGGGACCTGTGAGTATAATAAACTTCTTCCTTCCAAGTCATGTTCTTGTTTCCTCTTGTGATTGTACTGAATTTACCAACATGTACATTCTTAGAACATAAGGCTTGAATTATTTTTGTGTTTACTTCTTTATATCCTTCTAGGGGCTAACTGAGTCCATTGCATGTAAGAGGTTCTTCTTCTCAATGTGGAACTATAATGTAAGAAGTTTGGGACATTTATGGGATATGCTTACATATCAGAGAAAGGACAATGAAGACATTTCAACTAAAGACAACTATATTAAAATCAAATTGGAAATTTATTTAAGAAGAGATTGTAGCCATAATAGAGATAGGCATGTGTAAATGTGGTGCAAACAATTCTCCCCCAGTCTTTGGGATTTTGCTTCTGACTCAAGACAATTCTATTAAGGAATAATAGGCAGCCTCTAATTCTGGGCAGGCTTTTGAATAAGCTGTTATATTCTTTAACATATTTATCATTAGCTTCTTATATTTCTCAATTGTGAATTAAAAGTGAATTGTAGTTAAAGTAGCCTGAAGGGATATTAATTAGATTTTTCCCCTTAATCTTTTGAGAGGATGTCCTGTCAGCAATGAAGCATTTTACTGTTAATCAGAAAATCAGCTGCATAGGCTTGACGGGAAAAGAAATAAATCTCAAATCAATCAATTTTGCACTTGTCAGCAGCTCAGGTGAAATATTGGTAGAGTTAGGGTATAAAGCTATTACCCAAGAGGAAGGTTCTCTTCGATTCATCGTACATATATTGAACTCTCTTGCATCCAGCACCATGTTAGAGATTGGGGATACAAAGATGAACAGGTGTAGGTTCTGAATTCAGACTGCTTGGGGTTGAATCCTGATCCTACTACACCATGGGTAAGTTTCTTTAACTCCCCATATTAACCAGGGTAAAGACCACATATCTGTTCACAAAGAGATTCCAAAGGCATAGTAGGCTAAATCAGGTAGCTGTTTATTTCTCTCTTTCTCTCTCTTTTTTATTTTTTTAGAGACAGGATCTTGTTCTGTTGCCCAAGCTGCACAAGAGTGCAGTGCCATTATCATAGCTCACTGCAGCCTCAAACTCCTGGGCTCTAGGGATCCTCTCTCCTCAGCCTCTTGAGTAGCTCAGACTACAAGCATGTGCCACTGCTCCTGGCCGCTTTCTCTCTTTTAAGAGTCCTGAGATGTGAATCCAGATGACCTCTGCTTCATAAGATCCTTCAGGAACCCAGTTCCCTCAGTGATTTTTCTAAACATATTGTCTTCATCTGCCTGGTTGAAGCTGGATTCCTGCCGTGTCTTCTTTCAAGTCCCAAAGAAATGTTATAAGGCCAAGATTCAGACATGAAAAACAAGGCTTCATCCACATCCTATTTGCACAAACCTGGTTACCAGGGCAGAGACAGCTGCAAGGGAGTCTGGGAAATGTAGTCTCTAGCAGGGCAGCCAAGTGTCCAACTTGAACTAGAGGTGTGCATTCTATCAATAAAGGGACAGCAGGAGGAATGTTAACAATCTCTGCCACACCTCCTGAAGCTTCTGTTTCTTTATCTCTAAAATGGCATTAGTCATAATTCCATTATATGTGTGTAAGGATTACAATGAGAAAATGGAAGAAACGTTTTAGCAGTGTCTGGAACATAGTCAGTGTTTAACAAATGTTCGCTATTATTTTCATTAAAACAACAATAGTTAATCCGAAACAACCAAAATCCATCAGTGGAGAGAATCACTTAAACCATTAACCAGGATTATGAGAGCAAATAGGAGAGAGAAATTAATTCTCTACAGTTCGAAGAATAGGAGAAAAGGGAGGATTTACAGAATGGGTGACATTTGAACCAGTCCTTAAAAATAAACAGGATTTTGCAAGGCAGGAAATGAACAGCAGCATATTCCAGCAAAAGAAAACAACATGGAAAAGGCTTGCTTATAGGAAAGTAGAATTGGGCAATATTTCTCTCAGTGTGATTCTTGAACCTTCTACTTTGGAATCATCTGGGTCCTAGCCAGATGATGTACAAAATAAAATATCTGATGATGACTCCTAGGAAACTACATTTTAAAAAATCTGCCCTAGCATATTGTTATGCACACTAGACTGAGTTGGAGCATAGCAACCCTAAGGCAGAGGATGCTGGATTTTGTGGGGATTACAAAGAACTCTGCTGCCTATTTAATCAAAAGCTTTCTAAATAAACAATATTAAGAAATTTAAAAATAAAATAAAATGTCACCATTTTTGATCCATTTAGTTCTAATATCAACCATCTTAAATTTAAAAACATATGAACCAAGAACTGCTATGGTTACAACCCAGTGCCAAACTTAATAATACATACCCTATTCCATAAAGCATTTGCATGTTCACACAGATTTTGCCAGGATGAGACTGGTTCAGATCTTGTTTTGTAGCCATTTTAATTACCAAGAAATACTGCTTGCTATTAATAGCAGTAATAAATGTGTGCTCCTAGAAATTGCCACAGCATAAAAACCATATCTTTCTGAATTCTAATGGATGTACATGTAAGATGACAAAAAATAACTGAATATATGTGACACTATCTTAACTCTGCTGAGTTATCTTAACAGAAGGATTCTTTTTGCTAAGATTATTTATTATCCTTCAAATTTGAGTTGATAAATGATTTTCACATTTCTTTCCTTTTTTTTTTTCTGAGACAGAGTCTTGCTCTGTCACCCAGGTTGGAGTGCAGTGGCATGATCTTGGCTCACTGCAACCTCTACCTTCTGGGTTCAAGAGATTCTTCCGCCTCAGCCTCCTGAGTAGCTGGGACTACAGGTGCGCACCACCACGCCCAGCTACTTTTTGTATTTTTAGTAGATGCAGGGTTTCACCATATTGGCTAGGCCAGACTCGAACTCCTGACCTTGTAATCCGCGTGCCTTGGCCTCCCAAAATGCTGGGATTACAGGCCACATTTATTTAACCATGAATCTAAGAATATTTTCTAAATAAGCACTGTGAAATAAATTGGAATGAATCATACGAACAAAACAATAAGTTCTAGTCAATAGATGAAATGTGGCTATTTTATAAACCCAAAAATGTGATATGGTTTGAGTCCGTACATAATACATGCCATTGAAAACTACAGAGAAAGTTTTACAATCCCACATCTACCATAGCATGGGTAAAGCTATGTGGAAATTAACAACAGCAATTTGAACTACAGGACTTGGCTTTGCTACACTAACTGAGCATCAGTTGTGCTATGTACCAACAGAGGCAGTATGTGTTAAGACAGCGTATCATCAAATGTTTTCATATCATCAAAGAATTTTCTTTTGTAATGTGCTGGACCAATATGGTCTGTGCTATTTTTAAAAATATCTATTTCATTTGAGTTATGAAAATAATTTCATATATATTTTAGGTTAAAGACAATACCTTTAACAGAGAAGAAAAGCTGTTTAGAGCTTTAGAAAAGACTGTGAGGCTTTGTGTGAAGAACATTTCACTCTGTCTTCAACACATACAGGTAGGTGAGACACAACTATTTTCAGTGTTCTACAGGAACATCTGATACAAAGCATTGATTTCCATGGTTATTTTGAAGAGTAAATGTGACTGCTCCTTCCTTTATATTATGACACTGGATCAAAATTGGAAGGATGCAAACTCCTGGTAAAGGAAGCCAATATAAAGAGGTGTTTTGCTGTTTGACCTCTTACCTTCTCCACTCCCTCCCCAGTCCAAATAGTCATATTGTGGGACTTTTTTGCTCAGATGATTGCCTTATGGACCATTAGCATGCTTTCTTTATAACAGAGATGAGCTCATTAACACAAAATTGCAAGACACAGAAAATTTGTTTGTTTGTACTACTAACACATCTCTTTGTAGTACCTAAAATAAGTATAAACATCAATATAAAGGAAAATAAATTGAACTACAAAATCCTATTAACTATAATATGCAAATGCTCCCATGAGATTATGTTAGAAAACAGAAATACTCCCAGAAATTTCCAGTCCCATAAGAAGTTGTCCTGACCCTTTGAGAATCACTGATTTCAACCAGCTAATTGGAGTACAGTATGATTATGCTCAGTAGAAAAAACAGTCAGGTTTCTTCTAATGGATCTCATAAAGAGGAAACAGTGTCCTTCATGCCACCTTGACAATGGCTATGACCATGAGACATAGAAAGTTAGTAGTGTTACATGTAAATTAGTTACTAAACGGTCCCCTTCTATATTCCAGAAGTTTTTCTCTTGTATATCTTGGATATCTGTTTCTGGAAGCAGTTGTTTGCACTCTTTGATAAAATATCAGAATGATTTGGAGACAAGTTTCTATGTTATATAAAAACATATACTACTCTGTTCTTATTTATTATCTGATACAAAGCCTGCCTTACAATCAGGTTTGCTATTTGCTTCCTAAAGTGCTGCCTTCTGTGAAAAGAAAACCAAAAACAGTTATAACAGCCAGAGAGCAGTGAGACCCCTGTCCTTTACATATCTTTCAAGGAGTAAATGGCTCTTGGGAACATCTACAGGAAAGTCTTCTATTTCCACTAATTGATTCAACAAAAAATGTGAGCATCTTCTCTTAAAGAGAGCATTAAATTTTCTAAGGAAAATTGATGAATTTAAATCAAAGAGGAGTGATTTTTAAAATAAGGAATTTGTAAGAATTGCAAGCTAAAGAATAGCTAATGAGGGAATTTAAGATGGACTGTTTAATCAAAGAGGGTCATATACTGAGTACTAGGAGAAAGTGGCATAAGAAAAATGTAAGGAAAGATATTCTTCCAAGCAACCTGATTGCACAGAGCATTTATAAAATGTTTGTTGTTCCTTTTTTAATAACCTCTCAGTGATAATTAAGGGTTATGCTGACGAAGTCCACATTTGGGATACGTTAATTATACTGACCTCAAAACTTGCCATTTTTGTAACTTTGTTCTTGGGTTTCAGGATGCCATGCCCCTGGCTCTGCAGAGTGTAATGGACCTTCAGGAGATTTCATACAACAAAGACGATGAGATGGGCTATTCTGAGACCCTAAGTAATGCCTTAAATTCGTGTCATGACTTTGTAAGTTATTTATATTCACAGATAAATGCAAATTAAATAGTGAGGTTGAAAGGAAAGCTACTTTTCATTTATTTTTCTGGAGTCAGAAATAAAACATGCACTCAAGCAAATACTAATGCCAAAATTAGTAGATTTAAACGGGATTTTAAAAATCATTTAATATTTTTTAAGTGGATTAGTGAGGATTTTACTATGATAGAAATTTAAGAGGACCACAGATTGGCATTAGTCATAATTCCATTATATGTGTGTAAGGATTACAATGAGAAAATGGAAGAAACGTTTTAGCGTAACCAGTGGCAATGCTGTTTTTAAAATCAATATTTAGTTTATGTCTGCATGTGAAATATTAATAATTTATTAAGTTAGAAAGCTATGCTTTTCTTTTTCTTTTTTCTGGGACAGGATCTGACTCTGTTGCCCAGGCTGGAGTGCAGTGGAACAATCTCAGCTCACTGCAACCTCTGCCTCTCGGGCTTAAGCAATCCTTGCTTCTCAGCCTCTCAAGCAGCTGCAACTATAGGGGCACACCACCACATCTAGAAGATTTTTTGCATTTTTTGTAGAGGCAGAGTTTCACCGTGTTGTCCAGGCTGGTCTCAAACTCCTGGGCTCAAGCGGGCTATGCTTTTCTTAAACAAGTTTCTGGAAATGCCTTGAGTCCTTACAGAAAGGGCAAAAGTACTCTCTGAGGATATGACACTTATTAACATACTACATATTGGAAGGCAAAGCCTTCCTATTGAGAAAGACTTTTATTTGAGAGTCATATGTTATTTATTTTGTTCCATGGTAAAACATTTATTTTCTAAGAGTTCTATAAAATATATCTTGGGAATCATAGAAACATGCTTGAGCCAATAACACATTTTAGTAGTAAGTTACTCTGGGTAATATTAATTTTAATTTCTGTAGGTATTATTATTTCATAGCAGCATTTCAAGAATTATATAGAAGATAGATCATCTTGAAAGGGGCATTTTTGTGTTGGCATTATAGGCATTTTGGGTAAAACAAATCTTCATGGAGTGGCCCTTTTATTGGAGGATGTTTAGTATTTTTGGCCCACCAGGCTCAAAATCTCAGTAACATCCCCCCACATCAAGACATTGTGAGAACCTGTGAAGAGTCTCACATACTTCCAAACCCTAGGAAGTCATACAGCCCCCAGTCTAGTAGAAAAACCACACTGAAGTATTTTGCTTTTCTGGCACTGGGGAATGGAAAGTCAGGCTTACATCTGAGCTAATATGATAGAGAAACAGGTCAATGACGGACGGATGGATGGATGGATGGATGGATGGATGGATGGATGAATGGATGGATGGATAGATGGACACAGACAGATAGATGATGGTGATGATGAGATAGATAGATAGATTAGATAGATAGATAGATAAATAGATAGATAGATAGATAGATAGATAGATAGATAGATAGATAGATAGATAGATAGATAGTTGTTTTTACAGTATATGTTTAATGGAAAAGGTGTGGCTAGTTCTTTATGTATTTTCTGCATTTAATTACAGAGAGCACACATTCTAGAAAAGTCTTTAAAGTTTGCTCTTTAGCTTAATTCCAATACATTAAGTTAATATGTATTTATTGAGTAGCACCTGAAAGTGTGGTATGTGGCTTCTCTCTCAGCAAGCATGCTGCAGACTTTGATAGAAAGAAGACAGAAGGTGTCTTGCATACCTTGCCTAAAACCACAAGATGATTAATTAGGCTAAGTTAAAAAAAATTGTGAGAAGGCTCAATATAAAAGTAACTTTTATGGATAACATATATAGAACTCTGTTTAAAAATCAAATATTAAGAACTCAAAATCTATCTAAAGGCAGAGCAGTTATTCTTATCTGACCATGAGTGATACATATCTACACATTTTGTTAGGACAAAATATTAAAATCTAGTTCTTATTTGTTCTAACCACAATTCCTTTGTAAAGGTGAATCATTTTGTGTCTATGAGTCACTGGATTTTATATATATATAATTATATTGCAATACTGTAATTAGATTACCTGTAGAATCCAGTCAAGTCACAAACATAGTAATTTATCCCAGATATGGTAAATACAGTAAATAGATTCTTTGTTTACCAAGGGACTCATTAAACAGTCTGTGGGTGTATATTGATTATCTCATAAGCTGGACATCAAATTTAATTTGTGTTGGCTATTGCTGGTGCCAATAAGAGATTGGTTTCTCTCTCTTCTAGATTTCCCATGAGTTCAGACCAAGTTACCAGGGGCCATTTAAGTTAATTAATACAATCTGCTGCTCAGATACTGATTCCCTAGGATATCGTTTGGGTTACAAAAGAGAAACCTACTTCCAAATTATCATAAAATATCATATAAGCATACATGATAAAGGGTAAAGTAGGGCAGTCAGCAAATGTAAAACAGAAGAGAAATAGAAGAAATCAAATCTAGGATGATCAGGTTATGTCATGAAGATGGGCAGTTCTATGAAGTTCATTTTCAATGATTCAGGCCAAAAAGTGTAAACAATTTAAGACACAGAAATAGCTTCAGTTTAATCCTTTAATGTATTTAAAACAGAACTTATAGGCCAAGGTGAGAGAATTGCTTGAGCCTAGGTGTTCAAGACCATCTTGGGCAATAGAGTGAGACCGTATCTCTACAAAAAAATTTTAAAAATTAGCCAAGCATGGTGACACATTCCTGTAGTCCTAGCTACTTGGGAGGCTGAGGTGGGAGGATGGCTTGAGAAGAGGCTGCAGTGAGCTGAGAAAGTGCCACTGCAATCCATCCTGGGTGACAGAGTGAGACCCTGTCTCAAAGTTAATTAATTAATTAAAAATAAAACAAGTTACAACTCTGTTGTCTTTTCTGTCTCAAGGTTAAAATACCTTTATTAAGGGGTTGCTATCTTTATAGGGGATATAATTCCACTACCAAAAATAAGCCTCCAGGGTAGCCAGGGATTTGGGGCTGAAATGGGAAGAATAGGGTACAGTCTCCTATGGGATTAACTATATTCCTTTTGCTACCAGCAAAAGATGGGAGCGATGTGGTAAATCTTTTACACAGCTTTGGTAGTCAAAGGCTAGAGATTCCCCCTACCCTCAAGTGCTGGCTCTGGGATGCGAAAGAAGGGGAATGAAAAAGTGTTGAAGGAGATGACAATGACAAAACCAAAGACGGTAGAGAAAAAGGTGGAGTTATATTTTGGGTGAGCAGGCTTTAACTTTTGAATTCCTCTTCCTGCTCACTTTTTAGGTTCAATGTTACAACCTAGAGCGCCTGTTTTAAGTCTTTAAATAGGTTTAGCCAGACACAAAAGTGATCAGATCCTCTTTTAACCTGTCTAGGGCTTTCCTGTTTTCTTTTGTGCTTCTCGTGGGGGAAAAGGTAAGCCTATCGATAGCAGCACTGGACAAGCTACGGGCTGATCTTCTCTCCGAAATGGGCTCTTTTTTTCTTTTGGCAGGCATCTCACTTACAGAGACTCATCCTGACGCCCTTGTCAGCCCTGCTGTCCTTATTCCCAGGGCCTCACAAGCTCATCCAGAAACGCTATGACAAACTGCTGGATTGCAACAGCTACCTGCAGCGATCAGCAGGAGAGGAGTCAGACTTGGCCAAAAAGGAGTATGAGGCCCTCAATGCCCAGCTTGTGGAGGAGCTCCAGGCGTTCAACCAGGCTGCTCGGAAGATTCTGTTGAACTGTCTGTGCAGCTTTATCACCCTCCTTAGGGACCTGATGCTCGTGGCACAGCAGGCTTACTCCACACTTGTGCCGGTAAGCACAGCACCAACACGCAGCTACTTTGGCCTACTGGATCTGCTAGAAACCACACCCGTACGAAAGCCCTGTTCAGAGTGTGGACTTGTGTTCAGTGTGGTGTGTGTGTGTTTATTTTAACTAAAACCAGTCAGATAGTCTCCTGCTCCTTATCTGTCTTCTCCATGGGAAGCTCAGAGGGTTTCCTACTTCAGGTTTACTGTGACTTACACATTTGTAATTCTTTTTTGGAGATTCCTTTTCAAATACCAAACACCTTTCAGCCTTGCTCCACCTGACTGATGCAACATGAAGTTTATCAACAATTTATTTTTTGTATTTCTTTCTGATCAATCGTTCTTAGATGTTAACTATGACTATTTAAGATGTGGCTCTAAATAGAAGGCCATCTCAGCATAATGAAAGACGCAGGATAATGTTCAAACCATGCTTTGTTTTGATTTCATTTTTCCCCAAGAAAGAGAAGCCTGGTTGTGTGTGTGTGTGCAAGTGTGTGTGTGTGTGTGTGTGTGTGTATGTGTGTAGCTTCGCCTCCCATTAGGATATAATTTTATAATTATTTTCCTGATGAGGAAGAAAGATATTTACAATTTATATCAACTTCTTAAAAATTAGTTTGGTTTCTTGGCCCTACATTTCCAGTATACTAGTTCTTAACTGAATGAGATGGATAGCTATTCAATGGGTAACACCTGGAGCAGAATTAATTGTCCCTACTTTATTTTCTATTGTGGATTAATTAACTTTTAACTTATACTTTGAATTAAATTAAATTGAATAAACAAGGGCTATGTTTACAGGATTCAAAAGTCAAAATTATGTAAATGTATAATCAGTCTCACCATACCTGTTCCTCTAGCATCCCATTCCCCACTCTCATCCCATTTTTATTAGTTTATTTTTATGCAGTTAGTGCTTTCTCATGCCAGTAAAAATAAATACAAAAATATATTTTTATTTCTTAAAAGTAAAAAACAGCATATTATATATACCATTCTGCAACTTGCTTTTTAACAATATATTCTGAGAATGCATCTACGATAGTACATGGAGACCTTCCTCATTCTTTGTTTTTTTTTTTTTTTTGAGATGGAGTTTCACTCACCTCACCCAGCTAATTTCTTTCTTTCTCTCTTTCTTTCTCTCTTTCTTTCTTTCTTTCTTTCTTTCTTTCTTTCTTTCTTTCTTTCTTTCTTTCTTTCTTTCTTTCTTCCTTCCTTCCTTCCTTCCTTCCTTCCTTCCTTCCTTCCTTCCTTCCTTCCTTCCTTCTTTCTTTCTTTCTTTTTCTTTCTTTCTTTCTTTCTTTCTTTTTCTTTCTTTCTTTCTTTCTTTCTTTCTTTCTTTTTCTTTCTTTCTTTTTTTTTCTTTTCTTTTCTTTTTTTTTTTTTTTTTTAATTTTTAGTAGCAGGCCAAGTGCGGTGGCTTACGCCTGTAATCCCAGCACTTTGGGAGGCCGAGGCGGGCGGATCATGAGGTCAGGAGATTGAGACCATCCTGGCCAACATGGTGAAACCCCATCTTTACTAAAAATACAAAAAAAAAAAAAAATTAGCTGGGTGTGGTGGCACATGGCTGTAAACCCAGCCACTTGGGAGGCTGAGGCAGGAGAATCACTTGAACCAGGGAGTCGGAGGTTGCAGTGAGCCAAAATCACACCACTGCACTCCAACCTGAAAAAAAAAATTGTTTTAGTAGTGACTAGTTGCCCAGGCTGATCTTGAACTCCTGGGCTCAAGTTATCTTCTGGCCTCAGCATCCTGATTAGCTGGACTTCAGGCATGCATTACCATGCCTGGCTAAGATTTAAAAATTTTTAGAGACAGGGTCTTGCTGCGTTGCCCAGGCTGGTCTCAAACTCTTGGACACAAGCAGTCCTCTTACCTCAGCCTCACTGTTGGCTGTGATTACAGCATGAGCCACTATGCCAAGCTTACCCAGTTTTGGAGGGGTAAGGATGTAAACTCCATTTCTTTGTAGGGAGCATTGTTGAAGAATTTGTTTTAAAACCAGCACAGGCTCTTAATCAGTGCTCTTTCTCTTAGCTGCTTTCCCTTGCCACCATCCTACCCAACCACAAGGGAGGCATCTACTGTCATGAGCTCCTGAGCTTTTCTTCCAAGACTTCATTGCTATTTTTTCTCTTCTGTTCTTTTATTTAGGCTTGAAACTTAAAAAAAAAAAAATCCCTATCATGTTTGTGGGGTTTCTAGAGACAATAAATTAGACCGTATTTATCTAGAAGTTCTAACGTTGCCCTAACTTTTCACAATGGAACTATCATACACCTCCTCAACTGTTCATCACAACTCAATACATTTAACACCTGATATGATTATCTCGTTGTCTGGAAACAATGCCATATTATTTCTACCTATAGGTGCCACTGTTGGTTTCAAGCATTTCTGAGATTCAGAATCAAGTACTAGAAGAGGTCCAAAATTTGAATTGTGTGAAAGAAAACAGTGCCACCTTTATTGAGAGGAAACTCAGTTTTGAAAAGAAGAAGCCTGTGCAGATTCTGGTGAGTGTGGCAGCATTCATGACAGTGGTAACTTTCACCTCTTTGCCTTGTCCAAGTCGTATTATCATACTATTTTCCAGATCACTTATCTCATTCTAATATCCTACAATGTATGTATATGTAGAATTTCTTGTACATTTCTATCCTGTATATCATAAGCTCCATAAGATTATGAATTTTTTTTTTCTGCTTTGTACATAATATATCCCTAAAAATGCCTAGATGACTAAAATGGTGCTTGTCACTAGGTAGGAGGCACTCGATAAATATTTGTCGAATAAGATTTTATAAAGATAAATCATATAGTCCAGCCCTTTCCTTTTCTACATAAGGCATACCAGGCCCCAGAGATAAGTGGCTTTCTCAAAGTCTCTTAGGGCCCGAGCTGATGGGGGAGTATAAGCCTCCTGATTCTTGTCTAATTTGCTGATGATATTTCCCAGATAAAGACATTTACATGTACAATGTACTTAATTGAATATTATTTATCAAGTGCTTAATATGCAAGGGGTTGTCTACAGAATGGCAAAGAGTTAAAAATGGTTGTGCAACATCCAAGAGAGATTAGAACCTCTGCCTTCTTATTCTTGTTATTTCTTCTCTACAACACTGCCCTCCTGTGCTTACTAGAGACATTTTTCACTGAATAAGTGAGCTGGGTACTTCACAATAATAACCTGCTCTATGCCTGCACCTTGAAATAATCCTCTAAAAATATATGACTTCTACATTTTAAAAGTCTCCAGGGAAAAATTATTTACCAACTCCATGAGGATTTGATTATTTATCTGTCTAAACCAAAACTTCTCCTTATTTCTCCCAGCCAGAAATGCCACGTCAAACTGACATTCATCGCTCCAAACTTCTATCCACATATAGTGCAGAGGAACTCTATCAAGCTAAGCGCAAGTGCAATGCTACACAAGAATATGACATCAATCTTCTGGAAGGAGAGTTGGTGGCTGTGATAGAACAGAAAGATCCACTGGGGAGTACAAGCAGGTGGCTTGTGGACACAGGAAGTAAGTTTTTCCCTAGAACTATCACTCTTCTTTAAACTGAGATTTTCTGAGGGACCTCCATGTGCTTCTCTGAGCTCATGTTTGGGAAGAGTATACCCATGAACTTGGTTCTTTCTTTTTATTTCCCATCCAGATGTGAAAGGATATGTTTATTCCTCCTTCCTAAAACCCTACAATCCAGCAAAAATGCAGAAAGTGGATACTGAGAACAGGTTCTGTGATGATGATTTTGAGAACATCAGCCTCTTTGTGTCTTCTCGGCCAGCTAGTGACAGTGTCACAGGCACCTCAGAAAGCAGCATTGGTGATAGCAGCTCATCTCTTAGTGGCACATGTGGAAAGTTTGAAACAAATGGTACTGATGTTGACAGTTTTCAAGAAGTAGACGAACAGGTAAAAATTTGATGTAAAAATATGTGGTTGTTCAAATCATGAAAGTCTCTCTCTACTATGTTACTGTAACACTTGGTGGAAAAGGGTCAGCTTTGACATCAAGGAGACCTGGCTCTATTAGCACATACTTCCAGTGGATCTTTTTGCAAGGAGTTTAATTCCCTGAGCCTGTTTCCTTAAATAAAGCAAAGGATTGGAGATAAAGTGTGTATGTAAAGTAGCCAACACAAAGTAGATACACAATAAATAGGAGCTATTACTATTACTACCCTGCTGTTACATACTTAGAGCAAAGTGTCTTTTTATACTCCCCCATCAAAAAAAAGCAGTTCAATACTGAACAGATTGCTGCCATCAATAGCATGTGGGAAATCGTCCATGATTCCTCTAAGAGCAATATCTTCATTGAGCTATCTAGTAATTGGCCATTTTTAATCTCATGTATAATGCCACACACTATATGCTGAAACTTTTTCTTTCTTTCTTACTTTTGTTGTTGTTGTTGTTGTTGAGATGGAGTCTTACTCTGTTGCCCAGGCTGGAGTCCAGTGGCACGATCTCAGCTCACTGCAACCTCCACTTCCCGGGTTCAAGCAATCCGGAGTAGCTGGGACTACGGGCACGTGTCACCATGCCCGGCTAATTTTCATATTTTTAGTAGAGACGGGGTTTCACCATATTGGTCAGGCTGGTCTATACTGAAACTTTTAAGAGCTATATTTCCCTCACTGCACTAATGCAAAGGCTACTGGTACAATCTTTTTGCAAAATGGTATGTTCATTATAGTGCCGGGTTTGTTTTTGCTATATCAGAAAGTTTCAGTATACTTAACTGTTCATTCCCCAGTGGTGACCATCTAACTAATTCCTTTATTTATTTACCTTGCTTTTTCTTTAGTGTTATATTAATAATTTATTTAAATTTATTTTTGTAGAGGTTATGTATATGTATATGTATATGTGTAGATAGATAGAGAAGTTAAAATGTAGAAAGGCATACATAACTTAAAAGTAAGCTGGGCTTGGAGGCTCATGCCTGTAATCCCAGCATTTTGTGAGGCTGAGGTGGGAGGATTGCTTGAGCTGAGTTTGATACCAGCCTGGGTAACATAGTGAGACCTCATCTCTACTAAAAATCAAAAAAATTAGCCAAGGATGATTGCCCACATCTGTAGTCTCAGCTACTGGAGAGGCTGGGGTAGGAAAATCGCACAAGCCAGGGAGGTCGAGGCTGCAGTGAGCCGTGATCATGCCACCGCACTCCAGCCTGGGCAACAGAGGGAGATCCTGTCTTTAAAAATAACAATAATTTTAAAAAGTAAAGTTTTTAGTCCTTCCTCCCCTTGTCCTACTCTTCAGAGACAATGCTTGGATATATCCTTTGTATATTCTGTGCATATACAAACACGTTTATACCAGTGGGAAATATATCATATATGGTATATTATAGGGTTTTTTTTTTCATTTAACAATATATCTTAGACACAATTAAACCTAAATAGCTATCTTATTCCTTAAAACATTCAACACAGCATTTAATTTTGTGGATATATTATAACTTATGTAACTATCACCCTAATAATAGATATGTAGAATGTTTTGGGCTTTTAAAAAATTCAAACAATATTTCAAGGAAGGGCCTTGTCCATCTATTTTTGTACATTTATATGAGTATATAAGTGTAAAACAAATTCCTAAAATATTAGAGGGTCAAAGGTATATACATTTAAAGTCTTTATAGACATTGCCATGCTGACCTCCAAAAGTATGGTATCTATTCAGTTTCTTTCATTAACAGTTACTGATTGCTGTCCAATTCATGACACTTTTTTTTTTTTTGGTTTGGTGTTTTTTTTTTTTTTTCCAAAAGCAGCTTATCAATATCTTATATTCATATCACATAATTCATCCATTTTTAAGTGTACAATTCATGACTTTTAGTATATATTACAAAGTTGTGCAAGTTTAGTATATTTACAAAGTTGTGCAACCATCACTTTAATCCAATTTTAAAACATTTCTTTCATTCCAAAAAATCATTTGCACCCATTTGTAGTCCCTCCTCTTTCCCACCCCAACCCCAAAGAAACACTAACCTATTTTCTGTCTCCATAGATTTGCCTTTTCTGTATCTTTTGTATAAACAAAATTGTACAATACGTGATGTTTTAGAGCTACTTTTTTTCACTTAGCAAAATGTATTGAGTCTTCCATGTTGTCGTATGTATATGTACTTTGTTGCTTTCTATTGCCTACTATTATTCCATCCTGTGGATATATTTTGTTAATCCACTCACCAGTTGATGGTCATTTGGGTAACTTCTAGTTTGGGGCTATTATGAATTACGCTGCTATGAATATTTGTGTGCAAGTCTTTGTGTGAATTTAATTTCCCTTGAGTAGACACTCCGAAGTGTAATTCCTTATTGGTTTTATTTAAATTTTTAAGAAACTGCCAAACTGTTATCCAAAGTGGCCTCACCACTTTACTTTTCTACCAGCAAAGTATGAAGGTTACGGGTTGCAGTTTCTTCACATGCTTGTCAATACTAGTTATTATTTGTCTTTTTAATGAGACCCGTCTTGTGGGTATGAGGTGGTATCTCTTTGGGGTTTTAGTGTACATTTCCCTAAAAATTAATGCTATTGAACATTTTTTCATGTGCTCATTTGCCATTCTTTGATTTCCTTTGGTGAATGTCTATTCAAATATTTGCCTATTAAAAAAAAAAACTGGGTCATTTTCCTTCTTATTTTCCCATTGTAAAAGTTCTTTATAAACCTGAGTGCAAGTTTTATTTTTTTAAATCAGATATATAATTTGCAAATATTTTCTCCTGGTTATAACTGACTCTTAACTTGTCTGGGCATTACTATGTGTTCTTACTGCCCTTCTGTCTTGAAGTTTCAAAACACTCTCTATTACTTGTTCACTCTGTTGTTTATTCAGTTTCTAAAAGACATATTACAATGCTAACTAATGCATTTTTATCAGTGAAATCTATGTACCTGATTAAATGTCCTGTCAGACTTTGCCTTGTTTCAATAACCTAGATGGACAGAAATCTGAGAGCCAAATTTATCAACACACTCTAAAGCTGGCTTGATGTTGAGTTCTAGTTCTTACTTGGCTCTACAGGGACTTTGGACTAAGCACCTCACATAGACTCTTTCTGCCTGGTGTTCGTAGTATGAGACTGCATTTAGTTCCTACTAGCTGGTACTTCAAAGCAATTTTCTGCAAGCAATCCTATCAATATATATAATGTGAATTAGGTCCATTAGAGATTTCCATTACCAAGAGAAGAAAAAAATGAGATAGTATTTCAAAACAAAAAATATATTAATGGCATCTCTTCATAAATTGTTATTTACTTTCTTTTTCCTCTGAGTTTGGCACCAATTCAAAATAGGCATAGCATCAGGAATATAAATATAAGCATGTATAAGCATTATTACTAGTAAAACGGGATTGAAGATGCATCTTGGATCTGTAGCACATGGAATCCCTGATACTTTCCCTCAGAGTAGAAATTACCCAACTCAAATTGAAGGTGAACCCGGTGCATGGACAAAGTCTGTCCCAATAAACTTACTGCAAGATGAGGAAGAGGATGCACCTGTTGGAAACTTCAGTACAAGGAAGAAAAGAAGAAAAGGCTGCATAGAGATACCTCCCTTAATGTCTTAACTCCAGTCAATAGACGCACATAGGCCAGTGGTTTCCAGACTCCCCCTGTAATGCATAATGCATAATATTTCATTGAAAACAGAGAGAAAGGATTATATTTTGTTCCTAATTCTTGCCCCAGGGCTGATGTTTCCATTCTGTTGGCTTTTAGAAGTTGTGGGGAGAAGAAAATGATTAACCTCTGTATTTGTGGTGTGATAGTATAAGTCAATACAGTATAGAGGTCCCTGTAATGTGATCGAAAGTGGAAGAAAATTGTATCTTCTTTACCAACAATGAGAATACAGTACATGTTGTAACATTTCACATTTGCGGTATCCTACAAAGCAGTTTTCTGGGTGGCTATTTAGACTTTTGTTCTTGATTTTATTTTATTATCAGGAACATCAGCGGAAACTTGTACTGGCTTAATTGGATGCCACTTTTGGTTATCATTTATTTCCCTTTCCCTTCCTACTGTGGTAGCACGTTTTTTGATTTCCTCCAGAATTGCTATAGCATGTTGCCAAGGGGTGTTGTAGGATGTAGTCTGGTTTTATTGATGGTTCTAGTGGACCCTGACACAAAGGACAGGTAGCCTCTACCTCATACTCAGGGGGTATCTTCAGGGCCCTAAAGATCATTCAAATATAGGCAATTTCAAACTAATTTAGATTCTAGTGGCTCCATGATTTTTATACCAGAGCTGAATTTTTAACCTGAATGCGAGGACCTGAAGTGGTCTATGAATGAGTTTTGGGAGGATTTCATGAATCTCCTCAAATACGTTGGAAATATTGTGCTTATTTGCATATATACACATCTATGATAAAAGAAGTCTACCTTTTTAAACAGACTTTTTAAAGAAATTTTTATCTAAAATGTTAGAAATCACTGCTGTAGAGGTTTAACTTGCTTATCCATTCTCCACCTCAAGTAAGAAGAGAGACTGCTATAAAAAAGTTCCCCCAAAATTATGTTCTGGAGCCTTTGTTGAATAATGGGGATGAGCGACTGGATATTCACAACCTGGCGGTACCGATTTATACCAAGGATCTGAATTTTTAAGTTCTTCATTCTGTTTTTTTGCTATATCAAAGAATATAACAAAAGCATTCAAGTAAATATGCCTTCCCATTCCAAGGTATTCTCTCTTTTTGTCCATCAAATAGTAATGGCATGCTCTGCATTAGTGTTCCATGCTGCATAACAGATTACCACAAACCTGGTGGCTTAAAACAATACAAACGTATTTCTTAGGGGCTGTTGTCAGGAGTCCAAGCACGGTTTAGCTGGGTGCCCTGCTTAAGATCTCACGTAGCTGCAATATAGGTGTTTGCTGGTTTTATTGCTTCTGAAACTGGGGGTTCTCTTCCCAGCTCATGGTCATTGGTAGAATTAAGTTTCTTGTTCCAGTTGGACTAAAGACTCCTTTTTCTTGTTGGCAATTAGCCAGAGACCACTTTCAACAACCTGAGGCTGCCCTCAAATCCTTGCCATGTGGCTGTCTCTATAGGCAGTTTGCAACATGGCTGTTTGCTTCTTCAAAGTCAGTGGGTGAGCATCTCTCTGGCTTCAAATCTCTCCCTTCAGAGGAGGCCTCAATGCACTTTAAAGGTCACATCTGAGTAGGTCAGGCCCATCCAGGATAATCCCTCTTTTGACTAACTCAGAGTCAATTTCCTAGGGACTTTAACAAGCACCTCTGCAGAATCTCTTTACCTTTGCTAGAGAGGGTAGCCTACTCACAGGAGTAATAGCACATCTATTAAGAAGTTCCAGTCACAATCAAGGGGAGGAGATTATGTAGACCATGTACAGTAGGGGGTGAGATTCTCAGGGTCCATCCTAGAATTCTGCATTCCAGAGTGTCTAAGATGCCTTGTTTGGCAAGCAGAATCTTGTCCTTGGCACTTCTCAAAAAGGACTCGGTTTAATAATGGCTAAAACCCAGTTTTGGGGGGCAGTTCAGTGTCCGAGAATCAGTGCTGTTTTCTTTTTCCATGTAAGTAATATTGAAAATATAATTTTTGACTTCTAAAAAATGTAGTCATTTTGTTACCAATCCCACGTTCATCTTTACATTTTCCAACTACCTATGATGACGATGCTACATGCCTACTGTGTCATTGTTTAGAAAGTGCTTCAAAAAGTTGGCTTATTAACATGAAGAGATTTTCAAAAATAGTATGAGGTGGAAAACCACCTGCAAAGTTATGTATACTATAAGTCCATTTTTATTACCGCTTCAGGTAGGTAGGTAGAACACAAAAATGGAAGGAAAGAAGGAAGAAAGGAAGAGAGGAAGATGGGAGGAAGGAAAAGAAGATGCTAATAGCAGTTGGGTGGACTTTGTTTTGCTTAACTTTATTAAAAAATTTTTTCTTCATCAAAATTGCTTGTGTAATTAAAACATATAATTGTTAAGTGAAGAACATGAAAGCTTGCTCCTGAAGGGTGAGAGAGAATAATGAGCATTTTTCATGCAATATAACCATCTTAGTTTCCAGAGATACATATGATATACCATAAATGCTGATTCTCTACCTTTTGTTTTAGAAAAGAAGATTAACATATATTATGACTTTTGTTGCTGTTAATTGGAGAATTGGGATAAAAATAAAATGATATTCAGTGAAGACAGGTAATGTGGCTCACTGAAGAAGGAAAATTAAATGCACAAATATAGAATAAGGGAATGCCGAACTGGGAATGTTACCACAGAGAAAGATCTGGTGGTTATAAGCAGTGGGTAATAAATTAGGTATGAGTCAATAATACAGTGTTATAAAAAAAAAAGTAAGTGTGGTAGAAAACGGAGTTGTATTCACAGAATACTGCACATAAAATAAGTTAGAGCTTTATAGAGTACAAAGAAGCAATCAATAAATACATTTTTAAAAGTGCCAAGGAAAAACAGAAGAAAATTAGGTGATAATGGCTCAAATTAACAACATTGTAATTAATGTGCCTGGACCAAAACGTAGCATTTAAGATTAGAAAGATACAGACTAAAACAATTAAAATATTGAAGATAATGAGAAACCTTACAGTTCTTAAATGCATGACATGTTAAAAATTTATAACTTGTAGTCTAACATTAAGGAGACTAAAAATACTAAAAAGGAGACTTCAAAAAGAGACTGAAAATAGACTGCTGCCTCTTTAAAAGCAGCTTACTTCCATTTCGAGTATATAATATATGCCCCCATATAACATAAATTATATAAAAACTAAAAAGTGCTCATCCTAAATAAATTTTGGGTCATGGTTATCTAAAGCATTGAAAGTATATAATTTTGTACTTTAAATTTACAATTGCATGAGAATATATATTTAATATTTAGAATATAAACTATAATTTCATACCAAAAAGATCTAGGTGGAAGAGTTTATATATCACTTGAGAGAATTCTGCTAAAGTGAAAGACTACCACAAATATTTAGAAATGTTCTATTAGTAGGCTATCTAACCTGCTAAAACATCTATAGTTGCATTGGTAAAGCATTACCTATTATTTATAAAAATTATAAAAGATGATTACCAACTACTAATGCAGGCTCTTACAGATGTTTCAGATGTATTATAGTACATTCCATTCCCAAATACTTTTGCAAACCAAATCTTCCATTCTGTTCCTGTGGATTTATTCAATGTTTTCAATTTCTAAACAACAAAACAACACCGTCTACAATATACTAGAAACTCCAGTTCCTCTCTGCAAGAATACACTCTGTACATACTTGCTAGAACAAGAGTTTGGTCTCTAAAGCATTATGAGAAATAGACTAAGCACAGGATTTGAAGTTAGAAGATATTGGTCATATCAGCACCAATTAGCTCTATAATTAAAAATATGTTTCTTCTGTAAGCACAACTCATAGGGTTGTTGAGGACAAAGCACATTTAACATATAACTGCCATGCACTCCATAAAAGGTGTTTATTATTGCTACCACTCCATTGCTAAAGAATTTATAGTACTTTTAATTTTCTTGTTTACTTAAAAAATTATGTAATAATTTGACCATGTTCATCAATCTCTTGTATGTATCTTTTATGATACAAGATGATCTCTTGTATGATAGCCATGCCTTTCAATAAATATTTGAATATTCCTACTAATTTTCAGGTCAAATCAATCAATATTTGAATTCATACTTCGTACCACAATGTGGTCAATGGAGAAAAGTTTAATTAAATGTGTGTCTTAGTCCATTTGGGCTGCTGTAACAAAATACCATAAACTGGTTGGCTTATAAAAAACAGAAATTTATTTCTCACAGTTGTGGAGACTGGAAGTCCAAGATCAAGGCAGCAGTTTATGTGGTATTTGCTGAGGGGTAACTTTCTGGTTCATAGAGTAGTACCTTCTTGTTGGGCCCTCACATGGTGGAAGGGGTGAAGGGTCTCTTTCAGGTTTCTTTTAAAGAGAAACCAATCCCATTCAGGAAGCTGAAGGCTGATCATCTCCCAAAGGCCCCACCTCTTAATAGCATTACCTTGTGGATTAGGCTTTCAACACATAAACTTTGAGGGGAAACAAACATTCAGACCATGGCAATATGGTTCTTTCCTTGGGGAGCAGGTCATATTAGTTGATAAATCAATATACCAATCAATGGAATCAAAGTTTCATCAAAAGTTAAATAAGTTTAATATTTAAATAACAACTTCAGCTACAGCTATAGTCTCCTCTCCACAGTACCCATTCTCTTTTCCTGCTTAATGAAGTAATGAAGTCATCTTATTTCTCATAGTTTCCCTTATATATTGAACCTCAAGTTTGAGAGTTAATCTGCTTGTCTTTTCCTATATGTTGTTTTCATGTATTCATCTCTGTACCTTCAAATATGACATATTCACGCCTTTTGTCAGCTTTGTCATTTATGAAAGATAACTTCTTTCAAAATCCAGCTCACCATTGGCTGATGTATCATCTATGTGTAGAGTTGTTGCTGTTTTGGTGTGTTTTGTTTTGTTCACTGGCATTTTCTTTTCCTGGCTAAGTTGTAAGTTCGCCAATAAAATAATACCTGGTACTTAGTAGGTACTAGAAAAATTTTCATTAAATAAATGAATGGGAATATATGTTGCTTAAATAAATGAATGGGAATAAATTAAGCCAATTGCTTAATTTTATGCCATAACTAAACATTTTCATTATCAATCTTATGATTTTATTGGAAGAATAACTAAACACTTATTTTGGGGCTTCTTACACACTTAATAATTATAAAGGATTCTTTTGAGGTCAGAAAAAATTCTTTTGACTGAAATATTTTATTATTCTAGGTCACAAAATAATTTTTAAAGTTATAAATTTAATACATTGTCATTATAAAGGTTTGGGAAAAAAAGAAGGGAACAAGGAAGTAAAAATGAAAATCAGCTATAATTGTACCATTCAAAGAAACAATAACAATATTACACTTATAATGTACATCAAATTTTTTGTTCTTTTTAAGGTTTACAATTTTATCATAAGTGTTTCCCATATTATTAGTCTCAAACAGCATCATTTTTCTTGTTTGTTTTTGTTTGTTTGTTTGTTTGTTTTTGGAGACAGGGTCTCACTCTGTCGCCCAGGCTGGAGTGCAACGGCACGATCTTGGCTCACTGCAACCACTGCCTCCCAGGTTCAAGCAATTCTCCTGCCTCAGCCTCCTGAGTAGCTGGGATTACAGGCGCACACCACCATGCCCAGCTAAGTTTTGTATTTTTTAGTAGAGACAGGGTTTCACCATGTTGGTCATGCTGGTCTTGTACTTCTGACTTCATGATCTGCCCACCTCGGCCTCCCAAAGTGCTGGGATTACAGGTGTGAACTACCGTGCCCAGCCTGCACTGTTTTTAATGACTACAAATTTCCTTAGTATGAGGGTCTGGAATTTAACTATTTTGCTCTTGCTGAACTTCTAGTGATATTCCTACTACTCTCCCACTTTTGCCATTTGTATGGGTAATCCAGTAACATTGGTATGCAAAAATTTCTGCCAATGTTTCTGTAGAAGAGATTCTTCAAGCTATGTTGATTCATAAGGAATTAACATTTTAACATTATTAAAAATCTTTTAATAGAAACTGCCAAGTTGCCTTCAAGCATGGATAATTTATACTCCTCCTAACAGAATAATGACAATACCTATTTCGTTCCATTCTCACCTGGGTCATATTTTAGCAAAATATATCCAATAGAAGGAGTTGGACAATGTGACTTTGGAAAAATAAGAAAACTTTAGCATTGCTTCTAAAAGCTTGGAAACTCTTATGATGTTTCTCTTAATATTCAGGTTCCAATTCCAATAATGTCATTTGTTTCTTTGTCTAGATTTTCTATGCAGTTCACGCTTTTCAAGCACGGAGTGACCATGAACTCAGCCTTCAGGAATATCAGAGAGTTCATATACTTAGGTTTTGTGACCTAAGTGGCAATAAAGAGTGGTGGTTAGCTGAAGCTCAAGGGCAGAAAGGATATGTGCCTGCTAACTACCTTGGAAAGATGACTTATGCTTAAGAAAATAAGACTTCGACTTTTATTTTCCAGCAAGTTATTGATTGACTACCTCATAAAACTGACATTACAAAACTTTGGACCAGAAAGCAAGAAACCTCCAAACTACAGAAACTGATACTCTACTGGGTTTTCAGGAATACTGTACTTCCTAACAGGGTTATTGCAAGAATGTATTATAAAGGATACATGTTGAAAGAAATACTAAGCCAACAGAAATAGCAAAGCAAATGACCCAAGCTTCAACTATCAACTACTTAAAAGTGAAGATCTTTTGAAAGAGTAATTATATCCTTCTATCATCAAGAAAGGTTGGATCCAAAGGTTTTTCAATTTACTTTTTTTTTTACTGTATGATGTATTTTGCCTCAAATGTTTTTGTTTTTCATATTGCTCTCTTGCAAATGCATACATGTTCATATACATACATATAAACCATATATATTATGTAGCTTTATACACATATGTGGATAATATGAATTACACACCTATATGTGTAAACCAGAGTATACATCAAATATACATAATAGGAATATATCACCAACTATAAGTCTTTGATAATGTATTTTGTTAATTTTTTGTTTATATGTTTTGAACTAAAAGAAAACTGAATAACTTGATATTAACATATAACATTACTAAATGCATACTATATGCCAGACATTGTTCTAAGTGCTTTATATGTAGTAACTTGTTTAATACTCAAAACATTATGAAGAAACCATAGTCCAAAAGGGTAAAGTAATTTAATCCAAATCACATTGCTAGTAAGTGGTGGGCCTGGACTTAAACTTAGGTAGTATAAATAAAAAATAAAACCTAAGGCTTCCAACCATCTAAATAGACCTCCCCCTCAGCCAGGGCTCTTTTTTTTTTTTTTATTCAAAGGTATAACTGGATAAGTAGATGTGTTTACAACCATTCTTGTGAAATACATTTTTATAAAAATACTATCAACTTCTTTGCTAATAGCAGACACATACCTCAACTATGATGACCTAATTTTTGGTGGATAATGTACATGATTAGGTAGAAATAGGCAAGCTCACACTGGTAGATTAACTATCAAATACTCAGTTAAAACTCCGTTTGTGGCCCCCACTTCTTTTTTTTTTTTTTTTTTTTTTTTTTTTTTTTTTTTGAGACGGAGTCTCGCTCTGTCGCCCAGGCTGGAGTGCAGTGGCGCGATCTCGGCTCACTGCAAGCTCCGCCTCCCGGGTTCACGCCATTCTCCTGCCTCAGCCTCCCGAGTAGCTGGGACTACAGGCGCCCACAACCGCGCCCGGCTAATTTTTTGTATTTTTAGTAGAGACGGGGTTTCACCGTGGTCTTGATCTCCTGACCTTGTGATCCGCCCGCCTCGGCCTCCCAAAGTGCTGGGATTACAGGCGTGAGCCACCACGCCCGGCTGGCCCCCACTTCTTGATCGATTTCTATTCCACTTTGTCTTCTACCACCTTGTCAACTTCCTGAGTGACGCCCTCAGACTGACCACCTGACCCACCTGACCAGCCACTCCTCTGTCTGGAATTAGAAGATGTTTCCATCATAATATTCTTCAACTTCAGGTAATTTAGCTGGCACTCAGAGTATCCAGCCGGAATCATGCTACTCTGCCTGTAGCCTTTCTGACTCAGTTGGAGGAATATCAAAGCAAACACCCATATTTCCTTTCAGGAGGCACACTGGTAATCTGAGACACTGCATTACTACTCAGCTTTCTGTTAAGTTCTTTCCAAGCACAGCTGACATCCTGTATTTCCTCTAGACTTTCCAGAGTCATGATCACAAAACCCTTATCAGAGTTGATTAAAGATCATGGTTCAAAGCTTGATACGCCAGAAATGTGGGCTAAAGCTGAAGCCAATGCATCCATCGCCCCTTTCTCTTCTATCAGTATCTGAGCTGATGGTTGGAAAAAATCAACAGCAGCATAAGAAATGGAAGCCAGAGACCTTACGGCATCCATGCTTTTAAATTTAACTAAATCCATTGTAGAAGGAACACCTACATGTTTAAAAGTAATTCCTGTTTTTTGTTCCACGTATCTTAGTTGACCTCTTTCTCTTGGTTGATAAAAACATATACAAGCCGAGCGTGGTGCCTCACGTCTGTAATCCCAGCACTTTGGGAGGCTGAGGTGGGCGGATCACAAGGTCAGGAGATCGAGACCATCCTGGCTAATATGGTGAAACCCCGTCTCTACTAAAAATACAAAAAATTAGCCGGGCATTGTGGCGGGTGCCTGTAGTCCCAGCTACTCGGAGGTTGAGGCAAGAGAATGGTGTGAACCCGGGGGCAGAGCCTGCAGTGAGCCGAGATCGCGCCACGGCACTCCAGTCCGGGCAACAGAGCAAGACTCCGTCTGAAAAAACAAACAAACAAACAAACAAACAAGAAACCATATACAAACTTCTGTCTGTCCAGCTCTACCTGTGCATCCAGAGAGATGGATATGGATATAGGGCTCAATATCCTGAGGAGGAGAACTTTGAATCACCAGGTCAACTACAGGAATGTCCAAACCACAAGGAGCCACGTTGGTTGCCACCAAAACTTTATAATTATCTCTCTGAAGCCTTGTAGTGTAATTTATCTTTGTGACTGTGCAATGTCCCATGTAAACACAGTGCATTCTGTTTTGTGTGGATTCATGGCCATGTCAGTTACATTCTTCTTGGTCTCACAGAAAATAATAGCCCCCCCCTTCAGATCCACTATGGACTTGAAGGACATCTCATTATCATCTACGTTTTATAAAGGAGGAAATTGAGGAACTCACATGGAGGGACTGGGATTTAAAACCAGGTCTTCTGATTTTAAGGCCTTTTCTTTTAGTGTTTTCCCTTTTCTTTTCCTTAAGTCACTAAAATCTACAGTTATATAACCTTACAAAAATCATGATATGCAAAATAGAAAAATGATAGTGACCACATATCTACTAATGGCATTAAAATGTACAATCCTAAAAGCTTACTTGTTAGCACACTTGCTTATCTGTCCATTCATTCATTGAACCAGTAAGTATTTATTGAGAGTTACAGTGGGAATACAATGCTGTGAAAGACAAACAAGATCCCTCCCTTCACACCACTTAAATTCTAGTGGGGAAAACATCTGCACATAACAAACTAAATAAAATGATCATAAAATAATAAATGTTATTTATATAAAACTGGCTACTTTCTTTACTGCTCAGTTAAAGGGTCTTGTAGCTCATTTTACGATATGAAAAAAATCAAGGTCTAAAAGCTCCTTGAGACAATTTAAACTCTAATACCAAATATACCTCTATAAAATACCAAACTGAGCTAATACTGTATATGTGTACTTATACATATGTACATAACCTAAATATATGTATGCACATATTATCTATACAAAGAGCCATACTCAGTGAAAGATAAGTTACCTCCTAAACTAAAGTTCCCTCTGAGGTACAATAGAAATTAAAATAATTGCTTCTTTTCTCAACTCTATCTAGCACGTGTTTTCTGTGATGGGATAAATGTTTTCATTTCAAGTGCCAGTGTGTGAACTGTAATAAACATTACTGCTTTCATTTTTTTGTAGGTACAGAGGTTACGTTAACTGTTATAGTTGCTGAACTGAGTTTTTATGTCAGGTAATTTTGTTTAGTCCAAACTGGTTTTGAACTATAAACAATTATGGATATGCATTTTTTGGTTTCTTTGACCCCGAAGGGAAATTGGGGTTTATGTCAAATTGATGTTTTATCACAATAAATCTGTTTCTCAAAGCAAAAGTCTCTGTAGGATTGAGATAATTCATTATTTACATATGGGGTAACAGACATTTACTGCCTATTGAGATAATGATTGAGATAATGGATTCTCAATCCTGGATTCTAATTTACTACAAATAATTTAGCACCATTATTTAACAGAGCAGTTTAAAATAATAATCTTTCCTTTTAAAAAAAAAAAAAGACCAAGCTTAATTTTAAAAGCTTTGTGTTTATAGAGATCACCTATCAATATACTTTAGAATAATGCTGTTAGAAAAACCTAGGGATTAAGGAAGACAGTTTGAGATCAGAGATCTGTAGAGTGAAGATTTAGTAGCACACATTAAGGTTGATGGAACAGGCTGTTCACAGTCCTTGTGAATGTGGGAATTTGTTGGATATCCAGTTTTTTTGCTGTGAATAATAAACTGTTTCTCTGATGCAAAGGGCTGCCTATCGTCTCTCAGAATATACATGTGCAACAATTGCTGGTTAATTTGTTAGCTTGCAAGTAAGACAACAACTCAGACTTTCCACATTTTCTGACTTAACCCATTTATGCCTAGTGTTCCATTATTGCAATCCTCAGCTTGTGGGAGTTATTTATATCCTACTGTTCAAGGTCATCTCCAAGGTCTGATTTTTCACCAAAAAAATTTGCAACCTCTGGCATAAACGGGTTAACAATGTACAAAACAATCTCAAGAATTAATCATTATATAGGAGCTTATTGTATACAAAGTTAGCTAAAATTAGGTAAAATACTATAACATTTTGAGCACTAAGTAAGATAGCCTTTTCTTTCATGGTATAGGAAGAAGCCATCAGTGTGTGAACAAGTCATACATTTTTATCTGCAAAGACCCTTGGGAAATGATACTTTTCTCCAAAACTTATCAGGAATGTGCATAACCAGGATGAATCAAAGTTCAACATTTATTACGTACTATGTGCATATATTACATTGGCAATGTAGGTAAAGTGAGCAACTTGAGAAAAAATACTGTATTAAACACCAAGAGAGTTCACAATTTATTGGAAAAAGATGTATCCTTCAATAACTGAAATGAGGTGATAAAAAAAGGTAAAGATACAATATGAAGTATGATAAATCAATTAGGAAAATCCATTGATATGAGAAATCAATAATGAAAAAATAATTTTAAAAAAGATGAAATAATTGGGAGGGAAAGGGAGAGTCAGTTGAAATGGGGCTAGCACAGAAAATGAACACCCAGAATACGGGTAGGAAAATAGAAAAACTATGTTGGGTCATCCCTGCCACCACATAAGGCACCTCATTCATCAGGATCAACTCTTGGGGCTTTGCTAGAAGACGAACTAATTCTTTTTCCTTAAATTCACAGATGCTATCAATCTTCTGAAGTTCTCATTGAGAACCAGTCATTCTAATCATTGTTTTCACACACTATGGAAATCATTAAAATAAAAATGTTGAAGACTGATTTAAAATAAACGTTTCCAAGTTTTGTTATATATATTTAGCATTTTAAGGCAAGAAACAATAGAAATTTGATTGTGAAGACTTTTATTAAATTACAGTATATTACATATATCTTAATAATAAGCCTTTCATCTTTAGGCTAATATGATATAAAAACCTACTTGGCCACATTACTTCTTTAGTTTCTTTTGGGCAGCTTTCTTCTTGACCATCTGTAATCGCTTCATAGCATTGAGCTGTGATTCTTGTGAAGTTGGACCTTTAAGGGATGCTGAGGGAGAGCTGCTGGATTCTGAAGTAGTTTTGCTAGTAGTACTTCCACTAGGTCCTGATGTTCCAGTATTTCCATTCCCACTTAGTTGGCTGCTGTTTCCTGGAACTAAACTACTTGGACTAGGAAGACCTACTTTGCTGACATTGTCACAACTAACTGAGCGACTAAGGCCAGTTTTACCCAAGGTTAGAGGTGGAGGTGGTTTTAATGGTACAGTGGGCGTAGTGCTGTTATTGGAACCTATTTTGGAACCTATTCCACCTTTGGATGATGTTGCCAGACCAGTCAAACCCACAGGTTTCTGGTTAGCTGATGAGGTAGCAGGTTTCCCAGTACTGTTTTGTGTTGTTGAACTCAATTTTGCTGTTGAGGGACCAGCAGAGGAAGTTTTGGCTGCAAAAGCTGCCCATCCAGTTAAGCCACTAGTTACTGACGAGGAAACGCTGGCACTAGAAGAATTTCCTGAAATAACTGTGGATGTCTAAAAAAATAAGGTAAATATTACATTAGAGCCAAGTATAATCAATACCTATATAAACATCCTTGAATATACAAAAACTCATTAGACTTTTTATATCTAAGTTATGAATTGGGAAATTTAAATCACACCACTAAATTAGGTTCTTATGAAGCAGATCTGAAAAACCACACAGAACAAAACTTATCTGTATCTAGCGGATATTATCATTTCCAAAACAGAAAATTTTTGATACCATATTCTTGTTCTAATGATTCCAAAAGAAAATATATGAAATTCCCTCTTGAGAATTGCTTTTAGATTCAATTCTAAGCTATATCTGAAAACCAGATTTAGTGCTTTAATATACTTTTTACCCAACAAAGTATTATCTAGCTTAATTAAACATCTAATTATTTTAGACTTTGCTCCAAATAACTAGGGATCATTTCAAAAATTTAATTCATCCTTAAGGGGCAAAAATGCCCATACCCAGAATATTCAGGAGAACATATCCAAGATGAAGAGATTCAGTCAATGTTTATTTACTGAGTGACTGTGTGAGAGAAAGAAGACAGCTGTATAGATTCTAAACCCATTTAAAAAAATGTTCTCCTAAATTTTGAGCAACAGTTACAGGAGTACAAAATATATGCAAAGTTAATTACTTGGAAGTGTACAACTTGCATGATGTATTAAAAAGGTCTCATGATTTTAGTTTCACAATTTGCCCATGATTCCAGTTAAACTATCATACAAAAGTCTCCTGCTCCTTTAATAAGGATTTTATCAATTGCCTCATTAGGCTGCACAGTGACATTTTCGGTAGGACTGATCTCACTCTCTGATATATTTCATAAAGGTATAACCCTTCAACTTTTCTGATTAACTTCCCTGGCTAATCAGAAGCTCACAATGATACCAATGCCACTATATAAACACATATTGCTCTTGTTCACACAAGAATATATTTTTTCACTTTCACATTAGGCACAAATGTACGTAGTTCAAATTAATTTTGAATTGAACTTCTTATTGACACCTTTTCTACCTTTACACTCTTAAGAAGATTCACAGAAGTGTTAAGTTCATATATAGATAAGAGATAAAATTTTACAAAATAATATCCTACTTAAAAAATGGTAGTTATACCTAAAATATATCCAGTTATAATTTAGAACTTCGCTCTGAAATAGTTGATAAAACATTTTGAGCTCTTGAAATCAAGGTAGCCTTCAATATTGTCTGCATGCATACATTTTTAATCAATGTGAAAAGTAACAAAAATAGAGTTCTGAGATCTTTGTTTTATAAGAGAAGGAATCCAGATATTTGTCCACATACTCTGAAAATTGATAGGATGTTTTCTTACGGTAATATATTAATTATCTTACGAAGTTATCCAGAGAAGAAAAACTACATAAACCATACATTCCTAGAGGAATATATACCAGCAATGAGAGAAAAAGTTAGTCAAGAAGTAAACATTTACTTTTCAGTTATGAAACACCTAACTTTTTTTTTTTCCTTTTCTTGCTATTAAAGATAAAACTGTCTGCCATATGGTTAAATGATCTTTCAACAAACTTCACAAAGGAAAACCAATCTTTAGTAATTACAAGACCAACACTTAGGAAGTACAAGCAAGAAAGCAAGTTCTATGTGTCTGGCATTTCATTTTAATGGCTGCTGTTGCTTAGTATTGCTTTTCAACAGGATGACAGATGGTTTATAATACTATCAGGACACATAAGAGTAATATAACACAAACAATGGAGACCAAGTGATTTCTTACTATTTCAGCATAGAAAACAAATTTCTCAAGTTTTTAACTATAAATATTTTTTTGCCTATTTGCTAGATGGGCAAGTTAGAAAAGACATTTGCTTTTTATATGTGAATGGGAACAATTTTTTTATGGTATAAATTTATTCACTTTTATAAAAAGTGAATTTTTTATTAAAAAACACAAAATCTCTTTATCAAAACAAATATAACAGCAAAGTCTTTAATTTGTTTGCCATAAAATGATTTCATGTTGAATTTTCTAAAAATAAACTTTAGTAGTAACAGATTAGTCTAAAAATCTCCTAAAAAGTGATTATGTGCAGAATACAGCAACTCTAATTACTTTCAATAAACTGGTCATTCTTACTTCTATTCCAATTCACCAAGTTCCTATATGACAAATCAATAATGGATATGCCTTGGATAGAAAATCTTCCCGGGCAAATTAAAATGAAAAATAACCTCCAAATATAATTATCAATAAGTTTTTAAAAGTACTTTATATTCATAATCTTTTTCATCATATCAAGGGTATTAAGCTTACTATTTACAGTCACATAGATAAGGTAGTAACTTTAGAGTTTTCTCAGGTCAATCTTTGAGAATTTGAGGCTAATATTTTTTTCTTACATGTTTAGTGCTATGCTTAACATTGGAATGTGTACCTCAGTAGAAGTCTTCTTTTTGTTATAAAATTAGATTAGAAAATTATTTTTTCATGATATAAAAATGCCAAGATAATAAGAATAATGTAGTATGATTTCAAGGATGCAACCTTAGGAATGAGAAAGGTGATACTCTCTCTAGACAATGTGGTCCCTTGGTATAAGGGACTGAAAGTTTATTATAAAGAAACAAAACAAGACAAAGCAAGAAAAATCCTTCAATAGCCAATAAGAAGGGAGAAAAAAAAATTACAAGACCACTCTGCTCAAGTAGTGTGGGGGGCAAAACTGTTGCTACTGAGGGCAGAGGTATTTTGAATTTAAACCAGATTTCTTTTTTTTTTTTTTTTTTTTTTTTTGAGTCAGAGTTTCGCTCTTGTCACCCAGGCTGGAGTGCAATGGCACTATCTCAGCTCACTGCAACCCCTGCTTCAGGGGTTCAAGCAATTCTTCTGCCTCAGCCTCCCAAGTAGCTGATTACATGCACCCGCCACCATGCCTGGGAATTACGGGTGCCCACCATCACGCCTTGATAATTTTTGTATTTTTAGTAGACACGAGGTTTCACCATGTTGGCCAGGCTGGTCTCGAACTCCTGACCTCAGGTGATCCACCCGCCTTGGCCTCCCAAAGTGCTGGGACTACAGGCATGAGTCATGGCACCTAGCCTGAATTTAAACCAGATTTCTGATTGGAGATAAGTATTGAACCAGATGAGAATGGTAAAGAATATCATTTTGGAATGATCATAGACTGCTCCTATTTGTGATAAAAAGAAAAACAGCAGAGTTAGAGATTAATTAATGATATAAATGTTCCCTTTCTACCTAATATAATAGTAGTAAAGTCTTAATTTCTAAAATATAGCCATTTAGTATATAAAGTTTCTCATTAAATTTTTTATCAAGCAACTATTGTTTAATTAACTAAACTTTAAGATACAATCTTAGATAAAAATAGAATCTACTATACCTTGACTTCTGTTCTCTTAAATGCTAGAAAAGTTGTCTCTTGTTTCAGTTTAGTTTCTGGTTTCTTAACCAATGGATCTTTGACAGCTGGAGTTACAGAAACAACTGCAGGGGCTGGTTTCTGTGGTGGTTTCTGAGTTTTTTGAGCCTGCAAAAATCAGTGGATTAAATCAGATACAAACTCTTAACTGAACATACAAAAAGATAATAATCTCTCACAGGACTCATCATTGAAATTAAATACAGTTGAACATTTAAAAAAGTACTGTGATGATAATGAATATATATGCTCTTTGACAAATTATTTTTATCATCATATTAATGGTTTTACAGATTGTGTTAGTTTCTAAACAGTAAAGATAATATTAAGCTTTAGAAATAATACAGAATAGGGTTAAATAACATTTTAACAAGATAAAATTGTTTTTTAAAAAGAAAAATCACAAACTATATGTAAGCATTAGCTTTACTCATGATGAAGTACATTTATTTCTCATTGGGGTTGGTCAAATATGTAGGAGTTTTCTTCTTGGGGTCTAGGCATAAGTCCCTCATTTGCTGAGGGCAAATTAAAACACAGCTCAGATCATTTATAAGGTTTTACATGAAGAATAGGGAGAAAAAAAACTATTGATAAATGATGAAACTTTTTGAGGTTTTTCCACATTGCAAAACTAGGCACGCTAAATCTTTAGAGAAAGTTCATAAATACAAATTTCTACGTTATCAAAGAATTTTCACCCACTATTACTTTATAAGCATCTTCAGTTATATTTTGACCAATAATTGATTTTTTCCTTTATTTTATAACTAGGCACTTTACTAAATTTTCCTATAAACTCTAATCATTTTTGAGTTTATTTTTTAGTGTTTTCTAGGTAGATAATTGTAACTGTTTATAAATGGTTATGTGCAGTAATATTAAGAGTAATTTTCGGAGTCAAACAGAGCTAGGATTAAAACCCAGCAACTGGCCAGGTGCAGTGGCTCACGCCTGTAATCCCAGCACTTTGGGAGGCTGAGGCGGGTGGTTCATTTGAGGTCAGGAGTTTGACACCAGCCTGGCCCACATGGTGAAACCCTGTCTCTACTAAAAATATAAAAATTAGCCGGGCATGGTGGTGAGCACCTGTAATCCCAGCTACTTGGGAGGCTGAGGCAGGAGAATGGCTTGAACCCATTAAGTGGAGGTTGCAGTGAGCTGAGATCACACCATTGCACTCTAGCCTGCAGAACAAGAGCGAAATTCCATCTCAAAAAACAACAGAAAAAAACCCAGCAACTATTTTTCTAGGTACATTATCTCAGGCAAAACATGTGAATCTCTAAAAGCCTCATTCTCTTCATCTGTAAAATGGTAATAGCATTTGTTTCAAAGGTGGGTTATGAGGATGAATTATGTTTATGTAAGAGTTTAGCACAGTATCTGGAATATGCTGAGTGCTAACAAAAAGTTACTGTTTATTCATCATTATTATTTAAAAAGGATAATCAAACTGAATCCAGAAAAATCCACGCATACTGAACGGGGAAAGATGCTTCCCACCAGCCATTCCATAGTCTTTGCTAATCTTCATAAGTCTATACAGTAATGTACTAGACAATTTATTAACAATTTGTCACCATTTCTGGAAACCAGAACTTGGCCTATTTTGCTCTTGTTTGGGTCTTCTTGTGTAATTCTGTGCTACCGTTTGCCATACTATATAGTTTTGGTCCTTAAATCTCAATTCGTATCACTTTTTATACACATACCTTCCACATCAAAGTACACCTACCTTCAATACCACTTATAAACCAAAAATCAGATCAAGAATATTAAGAATGTTCAAAGTAATTCACTGTTGATTACTGGTACTAGCAGGAAAGGACAGCCATCTTATCCTTTATTGCAAAACCATGTTACGAGAATGCATCCCTCACAGTAAAACAGAAACATACGGCTCCAAAACCATGGCTTTTGATCTTTATACTGCATTCCACCCACATCTAGCACTCCTGAGCTTAGACTCTGAGGACCCACCTAACTTGTATGTTTTAATAGATAAAGACTAATTATGATGAAGCCCCAGGAAGTACTTCTGCCTGAGATCATGTTTGGATCTTCTGCCTTCCCTGTTTTATCCAGCCATCTTAGAAACTGAGTAAAAAATCCTTTGTCCTTCACTGGTAATACCAGTTTAGGGAACTAGGATATAATTACTGATTCAGTTTTGTTCAATAAAGGAACTAAAAGTTTCATTGCGTGACTGCTTCAAACACTGCAAAATGTATAAAATTCTCCACTAAGGCACTAACTGCCAAAATGGCAGCACTAAAAACCCCATATAATTTTAAATGCTGTGAAACAGGAGTGTATTACTACCTTAGATTGAGAACCACTGCAAAAGTGATATGAGTCTCTCACCTGAAGCTGGGGAAAAACCCACTACTGGGTAGAGAGAAAATTATAGAACTGAAGAATAACCTTGGACCCTGCCATACACGATAACATTCTTAACTAGGTCTTCCTACAACAATGTGTACTGCAGAACTTGCCCCAGTTTGAGGAATCCGTGCGAAGAGAAAGGGGATATCAGGTGCTATTTATAATATCTTTGAGATACCTTGGAACACCAACCAATGCACATATGAGAATCTCACTCAAAGCAATTATAGTTAGAATGACTCAATTTAGAATCCCCACTGTTTCAAAATCATCTCATTAAACCTTACATTTCCTGGATTCTGATCTTTAGGCTCACTTCAGATCATGTCTTTTGGTATTTCCCCACATTTACTCTTGGTGTATTCTAGTCATGTTTTAATATTAGCCATGACTCCCCATTTAGTACTTTGACTTTTGGACACACAGACCAGATTCACTGTTGATTTCTGGTACTAATCTGCATTTAGCCTGACATGGTGGCTCATGCCTATAATCCCAGAACTTTGGGAGACTCCATCTCTACAAAAAATAAAGAAAATTAGCTAGGCCTGGTGGCACATGCCTGTAGTCCCAGCTACTTGGGAGACTGAGGTGGGAGGATTGCTTGAGCCTGGGAGGTCGAGGCTGCAGCGAGCCATGGTCACGCTACTGCACTCCAGCCTAGACACCAGAGTGAGACCCTGTCTCAAAAAAAAAAAAAAAATTATATTTGCTTCATTTTATTTAACTTAAGAACAACAGAATGTAGAATGTGTCAGTCTTGAGCTCCATTTAAGTGCTATGCCAATGAATTACATGATCTTACTGATAAATTAGATATTATTTGCAAAGCAGATAAAAGAATAAACAGTATCCCAGATGAAGAAGCTGAGAAGCAGAACATGAAAGTTCTCCACATATTCAGGTCATTACACACTTCGTCTGTGTCAGAGTGGCCAGAGTGTATGAATGTGTATGGTGAAGCAGTGAGAGAAGGGGCTGTAAGGTAGAGTCGGGTCAAAAAGAGAAGGTCCATATATGCATCCTAATGAGTATAACCTCATTATATAAGTAATTGAGAGCCACTGGGCATATATAAGCAGATAAATATTTTAGAAGAATTCTAATGACAGTAATCAAAGTGGATTGATGGGAAGCAAGGAGATTTCTTAAGTGGTTATTGCAATAGACAAGTAATGCATTTGTGGAACAGGGTAATAAAAGAGAAATGAATAGATTTCAGAGACATATAAGAGGGAGAATTAACAAATCTGGTAAACAAAGGGATATGAATTAAGAGAGGCATCAAAGATGTTTTCTAATTCAGGCAATTGCAGAAAAAAAAACTGGATAATAGAACAACTTTTATTTTTAAATATATTGAACTTAAAGTATCTATAGACTATCTAGTTAGCTATAGAAGCTTACCCAGGAAGAGGGTTAGAACCATAAACATAGATTTGACATAAAATAAATCCCCAAAAAATGGAGGAGAAAAAACTTGGGGGAAGAATAGTGCTTACTTTAGATATTAAGGGAGCTAAAGTGATAATAATAATGAAACAGTTGAGTACATACTAAAGAAAGATAGATTATTGTCACAATTTGTTCTTTTGACAATTTCCAATTCTTAGTGGTTTCTTATCAATGCTCTGGAATGCATTGCTCATCTATAATAATTTCACTTTAGATCCTGGAGGGCTAGTTTAAATAATAAATTAAATAAAAATCAAACTGAGCAGAACAGATTGTAACTTGTCACAGAAATTTCCTGTTACAAGTAAGAAATATACACTATTGATATCCACACTTTTCATTTACTACTTTTTATTTCATAGGAATAAAAACACTTCCTATTTCTGATTTAACTGATTAAAAAGTAAAATGGTATCTCGAATTTTTACTTTTAACTAAGTACTTCTGACCTTTAAAGATATATTGGTTAGACAAATTTATGTAGAAATTCATTTGATTAACAGACATGAGAACTCTGCAATTGAGAATCACTAATTTAAGGCAGGGGAAGAGAGATGGAAGTGTGAGGGAGAGGTAGCGAATAAGACATTATGGCAATTTCTTGTTTTCTTTAAAAGAAAATTATGAAATTCTTTTATCATTTATCTATTTTATAAGTGAATAAAAGTTAGAAAACTATCCAATATAACAAATGAAAATGTATTTCACTATGATATTAAAGGCAGGTATGTTAGTGAACAGTAAAAAGAGAAAGTATGTTGGAAGAATGAGGTAATGGTCACTTGAGGATAATGAGAAGGAAAGACTAAGCAATAGAGAAATGCAGCTGGAAAGACGGATATGCACATATAAATATCGCCTCTGTACACATCTTATTCATTTGGTGGTTTAAGCTCACTCAGGAATTTTCTATATTTCCTTACCAGACCTCAACAAAGAGTGGCGCTTTGTATCTCACCAATTCTCAGTGCTGCATGGTATATTAAAATGTTTATAAATACATTGACAGACTAGTAAGGAATATTCATAATTTGTGTGTCACCAATCTTGTTTGTTTATCTATATTAGAAGTAGATAAAACTAAACAGAGAAAAATGCACATAACGTGGTCTGGTTTTTAGCCATAGAAATATTAATCACATATATATACTATACATATAAACATTTAAATAATCAGCTTATATTATTTATTTTTTCAATATCTTAAATATTCAAATCTTTGTTTTGAAAGCACATACCAACAGAAACATTGACAGACTGTTTAAAATAAATAAAAATACGATTCCTACCATTCTTTTCATTTGTCTGGTACATCGGGCACAGTACCACACCAGGCGAGGGTCATTCGCTTCCTTGTCTGTCACCTGGGGTTTATGGCAATCTCGGTGGTAGAGATTATGGCACTCCTGACATTCTACTAATTGATTGCCAGATGCCACCATCATTTGCCTAAGAAAACACACCATTAAACATTACACTACTTTTTTAATGCAATAATTTAAAGTTATTTCAGGTGTACTGGCTCATGCCTGTAATCCCAGTACCTTGGGAGGCCAAGGCAGGCGGATCATTTGAGGTCAGGAGTTCAAGACCAGCCTGGCAGACATGGCGAAATCCTGCCTCTACTAAAAATACAAAAATTAGATGCGCGTGGTGGTGCACACCTATAATCCCCACTACTCGGGAGGCTGAGGCAGGAGAATGGTTTAAACCCCGGAGATGGAAGCTGCAGTGAGCTAAGATCACACCACTGCACTCCAGCCTTGGTGACAGAGTAAGACTCTGTCTCAAAAAAAAAAAAAAAAAAAATGTTATTTCAGGGTTGTTCTAGTAAAGTTTGGTATATTAAAAAGAAAAAAAATCCCAGAAACCCAAAGATCAAAATAACAAACTCCAACACATAGCATGCACAAAAGCATAAGCTTTTAAAGCTTATGGTCAACCATTAATAAATACATGGAATACCATGATTAAATTTGGCTATTTTCTCCTTGTCATTTCTCATTATAATTTTTGTCTTTCTCTCAGAAGGTAGTAGACTCTGATTAGTCTTCCAACAGTCTCATAACATTTTGTATCTCTATTAAATTCCCTTATATTAGTTAGCTATATGTTGTTGTTGTTCTTCATTAATATGAGTTACCTAAAGGTGAGAACTGGACCTAACTATTCACAGTCCTTAGCACGTTACTGCACACACATAGGGTGCTCAATGAATGTCTGATCAGATTAATAGAATGAAGCCATATGTGTATAAAAAAGTATAAATTCCAACAGCACAAAAGGCAGTCACCATAGCCTTAGATTATCATAGGCATATATATCATAATATAATAATCACTTTCCCTCTGGAACCCAAAAATGCAGAAAATGTTACAACATAACGGATTTAAAAGCCATAGCTGGTAAAGACAAAATATTTGACAATTTTCAATATGTTAAATTGTTATATGGGCAGTTCATAAGACATCTACTTATCTCCACCCCAGTTCCAAATCGTAAAAACAAAATAGAAAATGCACAATTGTTCTGATTTTGGGGGTTGAGGAGTGGAAAGGGGTCCTGTGTTCTTCATAAAGTAACAAAATAATCTGTGACAAGGGACAACTTACCTACAAACAACGCAGGCCAATCCCATCTCCATGGCAAAATCATCAGCACTGGTCTCCTCAAAACTGGAAAGGTCAGCCATAGCTAAATCCTTGCTAGTTTGGACAGTAATGGGAGAGGACTGTGTTTCTGGTTTCTCCAATCTAGGTTTCTTTGGAATATCAACTCCTTCAGTGATGTCTGATTTCATCTATAAAAAGCAGGCATCAGAAAATGATAAAGTGATGTGGTAGAATAAACTTTAAGTCACTGAAAGATGAATAAAAAGGACAATAGGCAATGATCAAGTCCATTTTACAGATATATTCACATAGTTTGGGACATATGTGCACATTAACGATCTGTAGAAGAATTATAACGAATTTATCGGTACATTAAATGAAACCAGCAAGACAGAAATAAATAAATCAGAACAGTTTAACAAAGATTTGTATTTCTCTTTGTACTCTTCTATCTATTAAAGATTTCTGAAAGTTCGATGGATTTACTTAGACTAGTATCTACTGTACAGACTTAACACATATTTGCTTCAAAGCAAATTCGGATTCCCTTCTTTAAGATATAAATATTATCAATATACCCATTAGATTTGGCAAAAATCAAAAAGTCTGATAAGACATGGAATTTGGAATTCTTGTACTTTGTTGATGACAGTGTAGATTTAGTACATCTACTTTTGATAACAATTTGGCAATGCCTAGCAATGTTGAAGATGTCATATCCTATTACATTCACTTATAGGTATACATCCTATAGAAACTATTAACATGACATTTGTATAAAGTAGCTCACTCAACTCCATTGTAATAGAAACAAAGGAGAAATATCTAACTGTGCATCAGTAGGGGAATGATAAGCTGGTTAATTCACAGAGTAAGTATTATGTAGTAGTTAAAAGAAATCTAGATCTACATGCATCAACATAGATACATTTCAAAAGCACATAGTTGAGTGGAGAAAAAGTTACCAAAGGATATACACACACACAGTATGATATCATTTACATAATTTTTTTTTTTTTTTTTTTTGAGACAGAGTCTTGTTGTGTTGCCCAGGCTGGAGTGCAAGGGCACAAACTCTGCTCACTGTAACCTCCGCCTCCTGGGTTCAAGTGATTCTCATGTCTCAGTCTCCCGATCTGCTGGAACTACAGGTGTGCGCCACTACACCTGGCTAATTTTTGTATTTTAAGTAGAGATGGTGTTTTGCCATGTTGGCCAGGCTGGCCAACTCCCGACCTGCTGACCTCAAGTGATCCTCCTGCCTCAAACTCCCAAAGTGCTGGGATTACAGGCATGAGCCACCATGCCCAGCCTCATTTATGTAGATCTAAAAGCAGAGAAATAATCTAACGCAGTTTATGAATAGCCACTATTTAGCAAAAGTATGAAAACATACAGGATAATATACTCCATCTTGAGGGCAAAGGTTACTGAAGATATCGTTCAAATGTATTTTTTTCTAACTAAAATCTTAATTACTATATGTAGAAATCATCTAAAAATAGACAATCCAAGAATCATCCGTGGCGCTGCTCAGGTGCATACCATTCTATAAAGTTTATGTTTAGTCATTTACATCTTTACTCTCCTATCTTTTCTTTCTTGCTTGCTTGCTTTTTTACTTGAGACAGCGCCTCACTCTGTCACCCAGGCTGGAGTGCAGTGGCATGATCTCCGCTCACTGCAATCTTTGCCTTCTGGACTCAAGCAATTCTTCCACCCCCTACCCGCCCACAAATAGTTGGGACTAGAGGTAATTGCCACCATGCCCAGATGATTTTTGTATTTTTTGTAGAGATGGGATTTCACCATGTTGCTCAGGCTGATCTTGAACTCCTGAGCTCAAGCAATCTACTTGCCTTGGCCTCCCAAAGTGTATCTATCTTTTCTTCTTAACAACTGTACCATCTAGGACCTCTGAGGCATAGATAAAAGTTTATACTCAAAATTACTATACTCCCTAGGGTTCAAATATTTATTGACAATAGCTTTTAACCATTTAACTTTAAAATTTGTAAATTTTACTCATTTTTCAAAGTCAAAATCTATAGCTATCAATACATATTCACTGAGTGATGATTATTATATACCTATACTCATTATTATATAAAAGAAATAGACATAAACCATTGTTCCTTTCTGCTTATGGAACAACTAATTTACCTTTTATCTTTTAACAAGATTAAAATAAAATCTTACTTTATCAGCAGGTCTCTTTTCGGCTTCTTTCTTTACCTTTTCAGTTGTGAGGACCTTGCCATTATTATTACCAGAAGGAAGACTGGATGATATTTTGGGCTCTTGCTTAATGGAAATGTTTTTTGTGCTTGAAATTTTGGGTGGCTCCACATCCTAAAAGATGAAAAAAGGTACCAGTAATTAAATATTCAGACTGATCATCATAAAAAATAGATCATTAATCTAAACAATTTTCATTTAAAACTAAGACATCTCATTATAACCAATGTAATATTCCTTTCTTAAATAGATAAATAGCTTTATTGAGAAATAATTGATATACAAACTGTACCTTTATTTATTTATTTTTTTTGGGGGGGTTGGAGTCTCACTCTGTTGCCCAGGCTGGAGTGGAGTGCTGTGGGACAGTCTTGGCTCACAGCAACCTCTGTCTCCTGGGTTCAAGTGATTCTCCTGCCTCAGCCTCCCGAGTATCTGGGACTACAGGTGCACCACCACACCCAGCTAGTTTTTGTAGTTTTAGTAAAGATGGCGTTTCACCATGTTGGCCACGCTGGTCTCAAACTCCTCGCCTCAAATGATCCACCCACCTCGGCCTCCCAAAGTGCTGGGATTACAGACATGAACCACCACACCCGGCCCAAACTACACCTACTTAAAGTGTAACATTTGATAAATTTTGACATATGTATACATCTATGACACCATCACTACAATCAACATAATGAACAGATCCATCATCCCCCCAAATCTCCTTGTGGCCCTTTGTAATTACCCTCTTACAGGTATACACACTAGAGAAATTATGTCTCCCATCCTCAAGCAATCATTTATCTGTTTTCTGTAACATTATATTAGTTTGCATTTCCTAGAAATTTATATAAATGGAATCATAGAGTATGTATTCTTTTTTTGTCTGGCTTCTCTTACTCAGAATATTTATTTTGAGATTCATCCATGTTGTTAAGTGTATCAATAGTTCATTCCTGGCCGGGCGCGGTGGCTCAAGCCTGTAATCCCAGCACTTTGGGAGGCCAAGACGGGCGGATCACGAGGTCAGGAGATTGAGACCATCCTGGCTAACACAGTGAAACCCCGTCACTACAAAAAAAAAAATACAAAAAACTAGCCGGGCGAGGTGGTGGGTGCCTGTAGTCCCAGCTACTTGGGAGGCTGAGGCAGGAGAATGGCGTAAACCCGGGAGGCGGAGCTTGCAGTGAGCTGAGATCCGGCCACTGCACTCCAGCCTTGGCGACAGAGCGAGACTCTGTCTCAACAACAACAGCAGCAACAACAACAACAACAAACAGTTCATTCCTTTTTATTGCTGAATAATACTCCATTGAATGAATATACCACAATTTATCTATCAATTTACCTATTGATGGATATTTGGGTTGTCTGCAGTTTGGGACTACTACAAATAAAGCTGTTATGAATATTCACGTACAAGTATTTGTACATACCTATGTTTTTACTTTTCTAGAATAAATAGGAGTGGGTTATATGGTAAGTATTAAATATATGCTTAATTTCTTAAGAAACTGCCAAACTCTGTGGCAGGACCATTTTATATTTCCACCAAGCATATATGAGAGTTCCAGCTCCTTTCCATCCTCACCAATAATTTGTATGGCTAGTCTTTTTAAATTGTAGACATTCTAATAGGTATGCAGTGGTATCTCATTTAGATTTAATTTACATTTTCCCAATAACTAATGATGCTGACCAGTTTTTCAAGTGCTCATTTGGCATACATATATCTTCTTTGGTAAACTATTTGATAAAATATTTTGCCCATTTAAAAAAATGAATGTTTGTTTCATTATTGAGTTTAAAGAATTCGTCATAGATTTTGGGCACAAGGCCTTTATCAGAGATACGATATGAAAATATTTTCTCTCAGTCTGTGGCCTGTCTTTCCGTTCTGTTTAAAACTTCGATCCCTTATTCATGTATTATAGCTTTGCTGATATAGATAACTTATTTATTGTTACTAATAGTAACAGCTCCTTGGAATTTCCCCTCCCCAGAAAGGAGGGCACTCCCCCACCATTCTAAATAAAACTAAAGCAGCTGAGTGCAGTCTATTTTACTGTGATAATATGTAAAAGTACAAAAGTATAAATGGGGATAATACACATCAATTTCAGAAGAGCGTCTACCTCTGAGGACCAAGAGAAGAAAAAGGAAGGAGGAATGGCTCCTCAGATCTAGTGGTGGCAGGGCTTGATATATCATTATGCTGACTGCTTAAAACTGAGGCCTATAAATAGTTTTTTATAAACAGTTTATATTAGAACGCAGCCACACCCATTCATTTATGTATAATGTATGGCTGCTTTCACATTACCATGGCAGAATTAAATAGTTGCAATGGAGACCATCTGGCACACAAAATCTAGAATTCTTACTGTTTGGCTCTTTATAAAGTCTGTTGACCACTGGTGTAGACTTAGTCAAGTGTTGAAGAAAATGTTAATAATGCAGATTAAACTTAGAAGTGTATGGTGGGCCAGGTGTGGTGACTCATGCCTGTAATCCCAGCACTTTGGGAAGCCAAGGTGGGCAGACCGCTTGAGTACAGGAGTTTGAGACCAGCCTGGGCAACATGGCAAAACTCTGTCTCCACAAAATATAAAAAAATTAGCCGAGCATGGTGGCATGCACCTGTAGTCTTAGTTACTCAAGAGGCTGAAGTGGGAGGACTGCTTGAACCTGGGAGGGGGAGAGCGCTGTGAGCCAAGACTGTGCCATTGCACTCCAGCCTCGGTAACAGAGTGAGATCCTGTCTCAACAAAAAACCAAAAAACATGTATTGTGCGTAACTAAAAAATTGAGGACAAAGTCATGCAGTATTAAACTATTACCTATTCAGCAAAAAAGTTGTTCTAGTTGTTGACAGATGAGTTAAGTTTTAACTGCATTATTTCACATTTGCCTTCCTCATTAATGTAAATGAATATCAACCAATATTCATGTTAGAATACACTTGGAGACCTGGTAATGTTTATAAGCATACCACTGCCTCCAGGTGATTATTATCCATGCTAAAGTTTGAGAAACACTGGCATAAATCACTCTTCTCACATAAATCTAGTGATGAAAATATTCAGCTGAAGGCTAAAATTAAATGGACCTGGGCTTTAAAAACCTGTAACAAAAGAGTTTCTGAAAACTGACCAAGAGAAGTAAACTCTAGCTAGAAACCTAAGGGCAGCATGCTTTTTAATCACAACAAATTTTTCACGTTTTTTAAGAGATAAACTTCCATTTTAGAACTCCATTAAAACATTTTTTTTTTTCTTTAGTAATAATAGGTTTTCCTAACTGGACAATACCAACGCCCACAGTGGAATGAATTTGGCAGTATGCTTTGTAGAGCTGTATTGATTTGCTCGATCTGAACTCACTGAACCTACTGGAATCAGAATAGATAGAAGAAATGAAGTCACAATGGTTCTGTTATTCAAAGTACAATAAAAAGGCTTCAGAGTACTAGACCTAGTATTGAAAGAAGGCTGGGGACAAAATGCCAGTGTTTACTTGAGCTTCAGATTCTGGTGAGACTTGAGCTAGTCATGTTCTATCTTTTCCTTCTCGGTTTGGGATCTAGGTCCACAGACCTGAGTGATTTGGAGTTTCAGGACAACAGCTTAGAAGAATTCGAAAGAATGTCTTAGTAGGTATTAGGGAATATAGTAAGAGTTGTCATTCACTGACAGCTTATTATGTACCAGGTAGATACTACACTAGGTGACTCATTTACTGTATCTCCTTCAATTTTTACAACTCTGCAAAGTAGTTCTTATCATCCCCATTTTACCAATTAACAGACTAAGTGAAATGAAGTTGCTGTGTACCTCAGTTTCCTTACATAAAATGAAGAAAACAGTATCTATCTTAAAGGATCATTATTATAATTAAAATTAATTATTCACATAAACTACTCAGAAAAGTACCTGGGACATCAAGATACATTGTCTATTATCATCACACAATTATAAGATGTAAGTGGGATTTAAAACAGGTATGTTTGGTATCAAAACATATATTCTTTTCACATAAAGTTGCCATTGCCTGTTTTGTTATTATCAAGACAGGAGCTACAAACTTCTCAGAGTTCATCCATACCTCCTTTTCTCTTAAATTATTCTACCCATATTCAATTTATATTGTTGAAAAATCTGTGCTTTTACTTGATTTTTTTAATCCTTAAAACAATAGAGAATAATTAGAAGTAATCTGTGGTTACATTCAGCAGCTTAAAAAAAATTCTGATCATAAAGAATCGGAAATTAAAGTAAGCCGTAAACAAGTGAATTCATATACATATAAAGCAGTAGAACAGAATATCCCACACCCCCAGCTGATTTTTCTATGTGGTGTAACAGTTCTCTGAAAACTTGAAGGAAAAAAAGAAAATATAATTTCTCCGTGCCACAAGGAAAGATTATTTCAGCAGAGATTGTATTGAGATGGTCTATATGTTATCAATGTACTACTATAGGTCTTATAAAACTCTCTTCAAGCTTTTTATTCATGCAGGTACCTTTTGAGATGGACGGTAACTGGAATCAATGCCCCGAGCCAAAGATTCATCAAGCAGTGCTTTTAGCTTTTCAGCAGAATCTTTACTCTTTGAATGTAAGAAACCTAGTGCTTTCAAAAAAATGGGATCAAGTTCCAAGTTCACAGTAGCAGCCATTGCAAACACCTGAAGGAAAAAAAAGAGGACGTAATTTAGAAGACAATGCACAATTATCTATGTCAAAGTTTTACTTTTCTGTTTTTAAATTTATAATAGATAATACTGTGTACATGATATAAAATGTAAAATTATCAAAAAGTTATTACAAATAAAAGTAAATTTCCTTCTTATTCCTGACAGGCATTATCTAGTTCCTGCCCCCTGAAACAACTAGCAGTATCAGTTTTCTGTGTATCCATATTGATGGTAACCTTTTAAATCCAGGTAGGCTTCTCCCTGCCACAGAACTCCTTCCTAGCTGTGTTTTAAAAGATACACTTTGCAGTTTCAGTACATAGAACTTGATGGGTTTAGGTCAAGTTTACTCTGTATCAAAATTTCTTCTCTCAAACCTTATTTCCATAACACAAAGGAAGTCTTAGTGTGCATGTGTTTGTGTGTGTAAGGGGTATCACAAGAGGGCAGCGGTGAAAGGGTGCGTTAAGTGATTAGCTGTCACGGTCACTGCTGCCACTTTTACCTCAACTCTTTTTTTTTTTTTTTTTTTTAATTCACCTCTTTAGTTCTCTGCCCCAACCATGAATGTCTCAGAAAACATATTAATGATAACCTTATTTGATAACATTTAGATTGTAGTATCTTATGCATTAACCTATTTTTAAAAGTAAGGTCTCTGAGGGATAATATCATAACTACTTAAAACACACACACACAAACACACACACACACACACACACACACACACACACACACACACAGAGTCTATGATGCTTTGTGTCCTAAAGAGCTTAAAAAATAGCCAAGATGGATAAAGATATACATCAAAGGCTTATGAAATTCCACAGTACTAAAAAGTTTTGTTTTTAGTTAATACCAATACTATCATGTGGTTCTGCTTCTGGTTGTCACTTTTTCAAAAACCTCTCCAGGCAAGAAATGATCAAAATAAAAATGTATTCTTTGAGTTCAATCCTTTGATCAATATACTATGGCTTGAAATCTTCTATCCTCGAGGTTAATATTATATTAATGCAACACACTTGCACTGCTATAGTTAGAGAACTGTCAGCAATTCCAGTTATCTCCCATTTTCAGGGGTTTATAACACCATTAAAACTTGCTGTAGGTTGAATCCTAGCATATGAAAGCACATCTGAAAATGGATTTTGTTGTTCCCTCCCCTCCAACTTCACTCTTCACCCCTCTCCGCATCTGACAAGAAACACACATACACATCACTAGGTTTTTTTTTTTTTTTTTTTTTTTTTTTTAAAGTTCCCAGGAAGGTATTAGTTATCTACCTGATAACTACAAAATTATTGTCGAATTCTGTACTGTACTAAAATATTATCTGAATCACACATGGAAAGGAATCCAAAGGTCAGTACTTCAATGAAAAAGTTACCTTATCTCAAACTGTTGTATTTGTAAGAATTTAACAAAATTGAAAAGCAGCCTCTGTCACTTCTTAAAATTATATTATTACATACATCACCTCTACATAATGATAGGTATAGGAAAGTTATTTTAAAATTTACTCAAGGGGCTGGTCACCATGTATGTTCTGAGGAAAAAATAGCTCCTTAATAAAATGTCCATGACTGAAAAGGTAAACATGCCATTCCTCCAGCATATACAAGGGTAACAGCCACCTAATTTCTTTTTTCTTTAAATTCCACTCCTATGACAGTTTACTAATCTTTCTACTGATCTAATTTCATATAGGTAAAGGGAATAGCAGTTTACTTATCCGATTGTTATGAAACAGTTTATTTTATTGGGTACTGACCAAAGGGTTGACACCTAAAATAACCCTCGTAATATATTAGAAAAAACATTTCTTGAAATTTGTATGCTGAAAAATGAAAGCCAAGTATTTATTGCTATGTATTTCTACAATCACAGGTAAGAGGTTTACATTACAGATTAGGTGACAAGAGTCAGCACCTAGATTACAAGACGACAGAAGTCATCAACACCAACATTCCAGTTGGAACCTTGGAGTCAGTTCTTTTTATGTAATCTTACCATTATAAAACTTAACAGGCTTTGTACCCCTCCCCTAAATTACTAACATGGCCCTCTGGCCCAGTGGTCCCCCACGGTGAAATACAGAGAAAAAAATATTAATTTTTAAATTTATTTCTATTTCTATTTTTAAAAAAATCTGTTCATATACAGAATTATAATAGTGTATTATATAATTGATCTTTAACCTCAAGGAGCTTTATCTTCAGCCAGTGAAATCTGAAACTTGCCACAAAAAAAATTATACACCTCTTTTATTACAATCAATTCTCCTTTCTGACTACAATCTTCCATTACTCTATCTCTTCCACTGCCTTAACCCAGGGACCTCTTCAAAGTGCCAAGTCAATCTTTCTTCTGTATTTATTTATTCATTTCTCTGTTCCCATTCCACTTGCTCTTTGTTACAGAAGCCTCCAATTTCTTGTCCCTTCTGCTTTCTCCTTATTGGCACCCTCTTGCCCTGACTTTTGCTTCCTCACCAAACAGAAAACAGTAGTTGAGCCTAAAATAAAACACTCATGGTTATATGGTTTATATTTTATATTTTAGTTTTCTATCTTACTTTTACTCCCACTTTTCTGTTGCCTTCTCTAATTTCTGTTACTTTTCCTTCCTTACTGGCAAATATCCATATAGTGAAAGAACTTTACTTTCTACAGCAGTCATAAAGAGGTCAGCAACTTGGTGTAACTGTGTTGATCTATATATACAAAAATATTTTCCTGGAGTTACACCAAATCATGTTACTTCCATACAATTCCTTTCCTGTATATTCATTCCTAAACCCATGGCCAAAACAGACTGTAAAAAAGCCATATCATTCTTACTATGGATTAGAGTTCTAGAAAACAAGTCCTATGTGTGTGTATGAAAGAAAAATGTATATACAAAGGAAATTTAGTATATGAAATGTAGCTTTCATTTAAAAAGTAGATGTTGCTTTAAAAAAGGAATGTGAGAAAATTAATATTTACCACTTTAAAGCTTTCACTGACCTAGGGAACTGGTAGTAGTAGTATTGATAAGAGTGAATTCTTAGGTGATGCTGGGAATTAGCTGTGTCAAATGCATACAGCACAAAAACCCCCACTACTAAACAATGATCTTTTTTCTCTTTCTTGTATTATCCTTGATTTATTGTAGTATGCCGTTTACTTCCTATCCAGCTCACATTCTGTGGTCCAACCTTTCAATAACTCTTTCAGTACTCTAGGCACCCGAAAGCCCTGTAGTTTCCTTACTTTATAGACATCCACCCTGCTAGTCATTCTCTCTCTGCCTGCACCCAAACTCTAAGTGCAACTGAGAGGAATACACATACACCCTATCTTCAGAATCACCATTCTCAGGTTGGCATTCAATACAACTTGGCAATTCTCTCATCCTTCTCTGGTCAACTCACTTCCCCATTTTCTGCAAAGATCAGTTATGCTTTCTCCATTTTCTTTTAAAATTGCTTCTGTGTTTCAGTAGATGGCCTCACCTACTTCACAAAGAAGAAAGGCTGTCAGAGAGGAATTAAGTCAACTTCCTTCCAGCACATCTACAAACTTACTTACACTCATCCTTTCAAACTCTTTCACATCCGATAAAAAAGGAGAAGGTGGCTCTCCATGCAATGTCACCTGGATCTGGATCCTCTCTCTTCTTGTCCCCTCTTGAACCTTGGCCTATGGATTATTGCCCATATCTTTTTTTTTTTTTTCCCAGCCTTTTCTTTCTGCTGGCATCTTCTCATTGACATTTAAATATATTCAAACATCTATCTTTTCTCTTTTATAGGAAAACTTTCTCAGAAATCATCTACTTTTGTACTCTTTTTCTTCATTCCTTCTCCTTATACAGCAATTTGTGCAATTTGGCCTTGGTCCCACTATTCCATGAAAATGCTCTCATGAGTCATTCGTGGCCTCAATCAGTAAACCTAATACATATGATTTTCCCTCCTACTTCTTTGTCAGTCATCTTTGTAGGTTCCTCCTATTCCAATTAAAAATGAGATCCTCAATGCTAGGTTCTGGGTCTCTCCTTGTTCTACATCTTCTTCCAAAAATGTGTCTCTGAGTCAGCAGCATAGGCATTACGTCAGAACTTAGAAATGCAAACTCTTGGTCTCCATTCCTAGGCCTACTGAAGAAAAAACTCTGGGAGTAGGGTCTAGAAATCTGTGTTAATCCTTCCAGGCAATTCCATCTACTCTAAATTTTGGGAATTATTACCCTAGACAATTTGATCTATACAGTCCTTTGCCAGTGTTTACTAATACATCTCTGCAGTCCATGTGTCTCTCTCCCAAGATCCAACTGCCAGCTTGACATGGATATCTCATTGGTGCCTCCTATTGAACGTGTCTCCAACAGAGCCACTCATACACTCTTCCCTTTTCTCCTAACCAGTTCTTCCTCTAGTAATCCCTTTTTCAAATGATATTTACCCTATTGCCCAAGCCAGTAACCCAGAAGCAGCTTTATCTCTTCCCACTTCCTTAATTCCCACCCCCAATTCAATAACCAAACCTCTTAAACATATCTCAAATCTATCCACCCTTTTCAATTCTTACTACTACCACTCTAGACCAACCTATCATCATCTATTATTTGGCCCACTGCAATAGCTTAATCAGTCTCCCACAACCACTCTTGTCATCCTCTAAACCTTTTCATATCACTCACTTGCTTAAAATCCTTTTATTCGCTTCTCACAATCCAAAGGTTCAAGAATAAGATTCTTAACAAGGTCTCTAATTCTCTACATCAGGGGTCCCTAACCTTCAGGCCATGCAGCAGGAGGTGAGCAGTAGGCAAGCAAGTGAAGCTTCATTTGTATTTACAGCCACTCCCATCACTTGCATTTCTACCTGAGCTCTGCCTCCTGTCAGATCAGTGGTGGAATTAGATTCTCACAGGAGTGTGAATCCTATGTGAACTGTGCATGTGAGTGCTCTAGGTTGTGTGCTCCTTATGAGAATCTAATGCCTGATGATCTGTCACTGTATCCCCCATCATCCCCAGATGAAACCGTCTAGCTGCAGCAAAGCAAGCTCAAGGTTCCCACTGATTCTACATTATGGTGAGTTGTCTAATTATTTTATTATATCTTACAATGTACTAATAAGAGAAATAAAGTGCATAGTAAATGTAATGCACTTGAATCATCCTGAAACCATGTCTTCAATGAAACTGGTCCCTGGTGCCAAAAAGGTTGGGGACCATTGCTCTACATGATCTGATAATACACATAAAGCAGTTACAACAGTACCTGGCACATAGTTCACACTCATTAAATGTTACCTAGTATCTCAGGCCATTCTCACTCTCTGTTATAGCTATATGACTTATTTCAAGCCCTCCAATATACTCTTTCTTACCTTAGTACTTCAGTAGAAAGTGTGCCACCCCCACCTCCATCTTAGGTCACCTCTCAAGTTTCTGTTTTTCCTGCACATTCCTTCAACAAAACTAGAAGTTTTACTGTTACATAGTCCAAAAACATTCTGTACTTATTTATAATATTAATCACACTGTTAATTATGTAAATAATCTTTCTTTCTCATCAGAATGTAAGTTCCATGAAGGCAGGCAGTGGATTGGTCTTGCCTACTGCTGTAATCCCTGTCTGGCAGAGTTCCTGGAAAATAGCAAATAACAGTAAATGTTGGCCAAGTAAATACTTGTTATCTACTTCCAATTTCATAAAACTTTCTCTTCCCTTGAGTTCTGTTACACTCAACTTTTCTGTTTTTCCTCTTCTATCTCTGACTACTCTTTCTCTGGTTTGTCTTCTGATGCTTGTTGCTTTTGGTATTGTCCAAGTGTTTGTCCTTGGCTATCTTCCTAGTTCTGCTAGCAGTTTCTTCTTGGTAATCTTATACACATCAGGTTTTCAACTATCATCTCTGGGTAGATGATTTAATATGTTTTACCCCAACTCCAATCTCTCTCTCTCGCTTTTTTTTTTTTTTGAGACATGGTCTTGCCCAGGTTAGAGTGCACTGAGATCATGGCTCACTGCAGCCTCGAACTCTGGGGCTCAAGCGATCCTTCTGCCTCAGCCTACCAAGCAGCTAGGACTACAGGCATGTACCACCATACCCATGCCCAGTTAATTTTGTTGTTTTTTAAGTAGAGACAGGGTCTTGCTATGTTGCTCTCATCTGGTCTCAAACTCCTGGGCTAAAACAATCCTCCTGTTGTGGCTTCCCAAATTGCTAGGATTACAAGTACGAGCCAAATCTCTTAAATTTGAATCTCGTGTTTCCAAATGCTTAGTGTATGTGTCTATCTGGTTCCTTAAAGGCATCTCCAATTCAGTTACAACTAAAATTGAGATTCTGATTATCCTCCTGAAAAGTTCCTTGTCCTGCTCTTTCAATAAATGACATAACTTACTTTTAGTCAGGTTTGAGACCAAAGTCTTTCCTTCACTGAGTCTTTCCCTACTCCTTATATTCAAATAATCAGCAGGCCTTTCCTGTGGATTCTGCAATATTTTTCACACTTGCCCTACTTTTCACTTTCACTGCTACTAATGAAATTCAGGTTTTATTAGCTTACTTGAACTATGGCAATAACCTCGTTATTTTCCTTGACTTCAACTTTGTTGCCATACAAATTTTCCTGAAACCCAGTTTTCTTCCTTTTCATTCAAATAAAAAAAAATTCTTGCTGAGAAGTTAGGGCTTTCCACCACCTTCAAAATAAGGTCCACATTTCTTGGCCTAGCATTTAAGACGATTCAGTAATTGGCACAAAAATTATCATTCATCATCCCCAGATCTGCCTTATAGCTAGCTGGCCCTACCTCTCTTTTTTTTAAATTTTTTGTCTGGGAAGCTCTTTACCTATTTTTATATATCTACATCCTATCAAGACCCTGTTCAAACACTTCTCATGAAGATTTGACTGACAGTTGCTGTGCCCCTCTCCATTCCAAACCCTATTAATAGTCTCTCCCTTCAAGGATATCTCATAGTGCTTTTTCATGGTAGTGCAACTTTCTCCCTTGAAGTATTTTTTTTTTTTTGGCACAAGTGTTATGTGCCCTACAAAACTCTGAGTACTTTAAGGGCAGAGTCTATATTTATGCTTTTGCCTATCCCTTTGCTACTTTGCAGAGTACCACAAATAATGGCTATAGAATTACTGGAACTAAGTGATCCAAGTATAGTGGTCTTATCTCTCCTTCTATACAACTGTAGCCATTTCCAAGGTCCCTTCAGCAGAAATCACAAAAGTAACTCACCCCTGCCCCCACAAAAAAACTCCAAACATCAAAAAAGCAAAAGCAAAGCAATCACCCATTTCATGACTGGAGACTTGTAGTACAATGTTCCTATTTGTAAAACTCTCATAATCTTTCACCTAGCTTGCTTAAATTCATTAATCCCACTGGCCTGTAAACTTGATGAGAGCAGGAACTTGTTTTGTTCACTGCATTTCCCTAGTGCTTGAAACTTAATAAGGGCTCAAAAATATTTACCCAATGAATGAACTAGGTTTTTTGGGTAAATGTCACCTTATAAGGCTTCTGTGATTTCTCCAACCTGAATTGGGCATTCATATATAAATGTAAGTATGTGCTTTCTCCCAGATCCATCTTTCACCCTACCTGGCAATCTCAAAAGAAGTCTAAAGTTGATCATATGCATGTGCCCCAGATGAAGGAAACCGAATTTATGCACACAGAGTGCAGTATTACCGTTGCCATTTCATAATGGCTCTAAAAAACTTTGTTCTTCATGACTTCGCAAACTCTTGCAACACCTTCCAATAAACATTCTTTTAAAGATGCTGCCTTTTTCATTCCTCCAGAGTTCTTGGTTCTGGGTAACAATGATACCTTAGGGACACCTGGAATCGCAGGAGAAAAGGCTCCGATTCCAAACCAATCAAGAGACTGAAAGCTGACAGCAAACACTTAGAAAAAGAATGTCAATCCTTTGATCAAAGCATCACACATCGAAGGCCTAGAATGGGGGATGGTCCTTGACAGGGGAGCTAAAAGATGAGAGACAATGAGGGAGCTACGTAGAGAAGTGACTAAAACCCTCCGACAAAGTCCAAGGCAGGATTCCAAGTCCCTTGTCCCTAGACCTAGAAATATCCTCGGTCCGCATGCCCCGGCCCGCAACTCCCTCGGAGGAAGCACAGTCCTCACTGAAAGGGGACAGCAGTCAGTCTAGGGAACGCAACCGCCCGTAGGTTATGATGATTCCGCTTGAGGAGCGAGGAAACTAATACCCCACGTAGCTACTCTCCCACCTCGCTCCTAGCGGGGGGTCTCGAGCCTCCAGGAGGCGGCCGGGAGCAAAGTCGCTCAGCACAACTCACCGTTCCGCCCCGCCCTGCCGATCCGTCTGTTCCCGGTGGTCCCTTCGGAAACGGTCCCCGCACTGGCCGGCTCCGAAAGCAGAAAAACAAAGGTTCCCACAGTAGGGGCGGGGGAAACGTTTGGCAGTGCGACAGTAGGAAGTGACGTTACTTCCCTTTTTCCGGTCCGCCGGATTATGAATGACGGCCGGCGGGAGTGTTTTCCAGATAAACTAGCTGTCGTTTTTCTTCTGGCCTCTGTGGAAGCGAGTGGTCTGCGGGCAGCAGCTCCCAGAGGCAGCCTGGGAATTCCAGCTCGGGCTGGGCGGGAAGGCGCAGGCGGCCCAGGTCGCCGACACGCTCACGCACCCTACCTGCCTGGCCGCGCCTCTGCGACCAGGTAAAGAGGGCGCTCGGGCCGCCGGCTTCTCAGCCTCCGCGACCCCCAAAGGACCGCTCTTTTCTTCGGAGGTCTATAGGGCTGAGGATGCGGGGAAAGGGTGGGAAGGATAAGGGCGTGGTATCATCGTCCTGATGTTTCTCCAGCCCTGGGGCCGCCTCAAACTCCTTTTTGGCCACTCCTGCCGAAGGTGCGGGTTGAGGGCTCTGGGCTCCTCAGTAGTACGCGTTTCCCAGTTTCCTCCTAGCCAATCCCTAGTGTCTTCCTCTGCTGGAGAAATGGGACAGCTTCCAGTTGGAGGCGTTGGTGGGGGTGGTTTGATATTTGCTGTTAAGTGTAATTTCAGACCTCTTGGGTCACACTTTTAACTTCTCTTCTCTCTTTGGCATTGAGTTTTCCCTTCCAGCCCTTCCTAATTGCAGAAAGCAGTTCTATGTGAATACTACCTAACATTTACTCCAAAGGACTTGCCTCATTTTGGGCCATTCGCTTATGTTTTGTCATCACAGCAGTATCTCTTCGGTTTTTAACTTCTGTAGAAAGTTTAACTTGCATGAAAATTGCTTTGGCTTCAAAAACGTTTGCTAATACACGTACTTCCATCCCAACTTTCCACCTGGTTTTGGGATTAGATGACTTGTTTTTTTCCTCTTTATTCTTAATGCCAGGATCCCATTCCTTGTCATAAATTCTTGAATATCAAGAAAATGCCAGCCTTAGTAATGTATCGTGTGCTACATTATTGATAAAGAAGGTGGTGTATTTCTATTTTATCTAAGCTTATCGGTAAAAGCAGTGCTTACAGGAGAAAAGGCAAAAGCTAGCAAGAACTAGTGATGTGATAATTTTAAACATGTAAACATGGTTATTTAAATCCATGATAATAAACTGTTATAACACAACTAAATGATTCGCTGTCATATTTAATAAATCAAACATTAAGCTATGTGTTTTTTTTTTTTTTTTTTTTTTTTTAACTGCCTGATTGGGGGCACACACCACTGAGAGGATTGCTTTAAGCATACTCATTACTAAAAAGCGTGTATTACACCTGTAGATATTTTGTGAGGTCTCACTTCAAAAATAAGACTGAAAAGGTCAATGAGATTTGAGAATCATCTTATCAGTTCTTTTTATTTTATATATTTTACACTTTTTTTTTTGCTTTAATTTAAACAGAGCTCAAACTTGAGCGTCTCTAGTAGTGGGCCCATCAAGTTTTTGTTTTGTTTTGTTTTGTTTTGTTTTGAGACGGAGTCTCTCTCAGTCGCCTGGAGATGGAGTGCAATGGCCTGATCTCTCCTCACTGCAACATCCGCCTCCCGGGCTCAAGCAATTCTTCTGCCTCAGCCTCCCGAGTAGCTGGGATTACAGGCGCCCACCATCACACCCGGCTCATTTTTGTATTTTTAGTAGAGGCGGAGTTTCACCATGTTGGCCAAGCTGGTCTCAAACTCCTGACCTCAAATGATCCGCCCGCCTCGGCCTCCCAAAGTGCTGGGATTACAGGCGTGGGCCACCGCGCTGGGCCTGTTTTTGCTTTTTTAAATTTGTTTTACTTGTAGCTTTTGTATCATCTGTGATTTTTAAATAAAAATAAATACTGAGTATCCAATTAGCTTTTCTAACAAAGAATAAATACTGAATATCCAATTAGCCTTTCTAATAGCAACAATTTAGCAGCCCTCAAAATTAACAAATTCTGGAGCCAGCTAACTAATACATCTGTAGTATACACGGTTCCCTGGTGTGTGTGTGTTTATTCTAAGGTATTTAATGTAGTTTATGGAATTCTGTTATGCAGAATATTGGAACACTTGGAATGCAGATATTTAAACCATGTACATTAAAACAAGCACAGGTATTGTTTGCTGTGAAAATTAAGTAATTTTATTTCGTACTTGATGTTAGCCATTTGCGCTGTGGATCACTGTTAATTATGAGGTCTGGTTTAGCTGCAGGCATTATGACTCCATGGCAACAGATGATTCCCTGGGGGTCTCCAGAGAGAAGATTACACCCTTTGTTTATGGCTAAGGTTACAGTAAGCTTTTCATTTAAAAACTTTTTTCCTACTTCTTTACCAGATAAGAAAACAGCTAATTTTAATCATTGGCTTTTGTTCTCTAGGACTTAACTGCATCCCATATTACATATTTAATGAGCTTGAAAAAAATCTCAGTTTTTTTCTTATCTTTTTTGACTTTAAATATTTAAGGTAATTGGCTGCTATCTGTTGAGGGGCAAGCTTTTTTGTTGTTGTTGTGTTTTTTTTTGGTTAAATCTATGTTATTGTAATAAAATAGGGTGCAATATTCAACCAAATAGTGTTGTTTTATGAAAAACATAAAACCCAAGCTAAGTTATAAAATTCAAAATATTGAACATATGATGTAGGAGAGAGTTTTTAGCAGGTTTAAATTTTAATCTTTAAGAAAGCAGTTTGTGATTTTTCATACTTATAAACTGTGTTGAACTTCTTATTTTGTACAATGGGTTAGTATGCACATGGATTACGGGTTTCACATTTATATTTTACCTTTCGTGATTCCCTGGCTTTCAGTCTCAGTAACAACTATGTTTTTTCAGTGTTTGGGTGGGAAAAACTTTTCAGTCAATATAAATCCCTTACCTTTCATGGAAAGACGCTTGAAAATATGAAGCATAATTTGGGTTTTGCCCATCAAAGTTTGCATTTTTTTTTTTTTTTGAGATGGAGTTTTCCCCTTGTTGCCCAGGCTGGAGTGCAATGGCACCATCTCGGCTCGCCGCAACCTCTCCCTCCCAGGTTCAAGCAATTCTCCTGTCTCAGCCTCCCGAGTAGCTGGGAATACAGGCATGCCCCACCACGCCTGGCTAATTTTTTTTTTTTGTATTTTTAGTAGAGACGGGGTTTCTCCATGTTGGTCAGTCTGGTCTCAAACTCCTGACCTCAGGTGATCCGCCCCAGCCTCCCAAAGTGCTGGGATTACAGGTGTGAGCGACCGCGCCTGGCCCAAAGTTTGCATATTTTAATAGTGCCAATTGGTAAGGAATTTGCTTATAAATTATAAAGAAATAATAGTAGCTAGTATTTATTTAAGGACTTAATATGTGACAAGCTTTGTTCTGTACAGCACACTACATGGTAGGTACAGTTATTGTCTCCATTTTATAAGTGAGGAAACAGATATGCAGAAAAGTTTTTTATAGCTACTAAGAATCAGAACCAGGATATTTGCACCCAGGTAGTCTGGCTCAACAGTCTCGGCTCTAATCTATTACTTTATAATTCTTGTTTTATAAATATTCTCGCTAGGCACATGTATGAAGTCTAGTTAAGATTCTTAGTTCCTTTGCCCTGGATATAAGTATACATAAAAACTTCTGTGCTTGCTCTATTTATGAGTTTGGTAGATTCCATTTATATTTTTCCCAATTCACCTTACAAAGGTGATCTTATTTCTTCATTTTAATTTATACTTAGTTGATCCTTAAAATAGATTTATTAATTTGGAAAAGAAAGAATGGTGTCATGAAGAACGAAATTCATGTTGTACCAAGAATAAAGTTATTAATAATACTCTCAGACAGTGATTTCTAACATTCATGTATGCACATTCATTCCTTGAACTAAAGTTTGAGTTCATTAAACACTGGAGATATTATAGTGTTAGGTGATAAGAGCTATGAAGAAAAAGGGACGCTAGGTAAGAGGCTAGGGAGTGCTTTTTCAATTCAGGCAGTCAGGAGAGGCTGTTCTGAGTTAATATTTATGCAGATAAATCAATGAAATGAGGGAGCAAGCCATGTGAATCTCTTGGAGAAAAGCATTCTAGGCAAAGAAATAGCAAGTACAAAAATTCTCAAGTGGGAGCATTTCTGGCACCTTCCAAAAACAGCAAGGACAACTGTGGCTGGAAGGGAGAGAAGAAGGATAAAAGATGAGGTCAGAAAGGGATAGCTAGGGTCACAGTAGGCCTATAGGCCATAATAGGAAATTTGGATTTTATTCTGAGTGTGCTGAAGAGCCACTGGATGGTTTTGAGCAGGAGACATCTGATTTATGTTTTTAAGGATCATCCTGTTGTTGGAGAATGGACTGTTTTATGGCAAGTGGAGGAAAACAGTTAATAGGCTTTTGCAGTAGTCCTTGTAAGCACTGGTGATGACTTAGATTAAGGTGGTAGTGGTAGAGGTGCTAAGGAGTTGGATTTAGCGTATACTTCAAAGGTAGAGATGGCAGGGTCTGAGAGAGAGAAGAAAAGAAGTTGAGTGGGACTTTTGAGTTTTCGGCCTGAGCATCTGGTTGATTGGTGTTTCCATTTTACCAGGAAGTAGAACACTAAGGGAAGAGGAGCAGGTTTAGAAAAACATCCACATGGAGATGTCAGGTAGAATACAGGAGTCTGAAGTTAGGGGAGAAGATATGGCTGGGATATACATGTAAGAGTCAGATAATATTTAAAGCTATGGCACTGGAGATCACCCAGAACAGTGCTGTCATATTGTGAGTTGTGCCCCATTAATGAGTCAGGAAATCAATGTAATGAGTAACAACCAGCATTTAAAAAAACAAGCACAGAGGAAAAAATATCAGATTTATCCCATATAGTAGGATAAGTATTGCTTCATGACATTTTTGTTTCCATTTTATTCAGTGTATTGTGTGTTACATTATAAAATGTGTAACTAATTGTGTGGCATGATCACAAGTGTGAAAACCAGTATTCAAAGGATGAAGTGTGGATTGAGAAGAGGGCAAAACACTGAGCTGGGGTCACTGAGCCATCTGCAGAGTAGCCAATAAAAGGAATCAGGAAAGAATTGCCAAAGGATTTAATCCAGTGTAGAAACTTGTCAAATAACCCAGGGATGGAAGTTTATATCAAGGATTACTGAGACCAGCATACTTGCTTAGAATAACATAATACCTGACGATTTTCACTTTGGTAAAATTGCTTCAATTTATGAAATTTTATTTATAAATAGTACTATTATATTAGAACAATACCTATTCTTAAATGTCTCTAAATAAGATCTTTTATAAATTTAATTAATACTTTTGGACTGATGTACAATTCTCATCTCTATAATGGAAATAAAATACTTTTAAGGATTGTGAGCTTTAGAAGTAATGCACATGTTCTGTGTGCTCAGCACATAGTAGGTAGATGATAAAATGTATGTACTATTTAAAACTTTATTTACCTAACATTTATTGAACTCCTATCAAATTGTCACAAAGATAACTCATTTGAAAAAACAAAAAACAAAACACAGGTTGATAATTTGCAGCAATTATGCACTTTTTGGTCTTCATTATATAATATATAATTTATCTAATATATAATGTTGTACATAATGCCATAGATCTTGACTTGAATTTTGATCACAAAATTTTCTTTTTTTTTTTCTTTTTTTTTTTTTTTTTGAGACTGAGTCTGGCTCTGTGGCCCAGGCTGGAGTGCAGTGGCCAGATCTCAGCTCACTGCAAGCTCCGCCTCCCGGGTTTACGCCATTCTCCTGCCTCAGCCTCCGGAGTAGCTGGGACCACAGGCGCCCGCCACCTCGCCCGGCTAGTTTTTTTATTTTTTAGTAGAGACGGGGTTTCACCGTGTTAGCCAGGATGGTCTCGATCTCCTGACCTTGTGATCCGCCCGTCTCAGCCTCCCAAAGTGCTGGGATTACAGGCTTGAGCCACCGTGCCCGGCTGATCACAAAATTTTCAAGCTTTGTTTTTTCTGGACTGTGGAGAAGTATGCTTATTTTTAATAGTTTACTGTTTGTCTCTCTCATTCTCTGTGTTTTATCAAGGCTAAGATATATTCATTAGAATGAAAGTGCAAAAAAAAAATTCTGAATGCCTAAATATTAAACCTATGACTAATTCCACCATTTAAAAATACATTAGAACTTTCCTGAGTAATGAAATCAAAGCCATAATCTTTTCTTTTTACCTACTTATTAATTCACCAAGATTCCCAAGCAAACTGGCATGTCCGGGAAAGAGATGCACACTCTATTTAATATCCTGAAGTTTGTGGTTTTGTCTGCTACTTTCTCATTCCCTCTCTGGAGAGTGGCACCTGTCAAAGCTGAGAAAGAGCAAATCACTCTATTTCTGTGCTTGGCAGGAATGTAATATGGAGTAACAAGAGCTATGCCCCAGAAGCCCTAGAGACAGAAGTTGAGTCTATAGTACCTACCTTCTTAAAGATCATGACGAAAAATGAATGAACTAAGGCATTCTCAAGCTAGGAAAGAAAAAAGAGGAGGGATTTTTTTTTTTTTTTTGTCTGTGATATTTGCATACTAGGAGCAAATAGTGGTTCTTCTCTCTAAAAAGGCACAGTGCAAGCCAAAAACATCACGTTTGTACAGGTTTACTAAATAATATTTATTTTAAAAATTATATTAGTACATAATAGGGAAACATTCAAGGAGAGTAATTTTTTATTTTTTTACTCTAAGATCATTAAGTAACATTTTTAATCTCCCAGGGGAAAAACCAACATCTATATTTTTAAGAAAATACGTTAAGAATCAACAGTACTTTGTTGCATTGTCTCTCAGGCATCTCATTAATTTTTAGATATCACCGTGGGCAGGTTATTGCTATTCTGTTTTGCTGACATTTAGCATTTTAAGTGCTAACAATGAGAAGAGTTTATAGAATATGTCTAAAACCCTATTGTCATATTCTTATGTGCCTTGCAACATGGCAAATATAGACGTACTTTTTAAAAAATATATTTCTACATATCTTAAAAGCTATTAGATAGCATGACTTTGTTTCCAGTTTTTAAAAAGTGTTACGATGAGGCTCATAATTACTATTTTTTAGACTGCTGGGCAAATGATGAAATCAGCCATGTTTTCTTTCAAATCTGCTTTCTTGAAACACTTAGGGATCAGTCTTCTTTTTATTATCCTACTGGCAGGAGAGTGAGTCCAGAGCAAATTCCTCATAAAGACTGTTAATTCCTGGAAAGTGTGGTTGGTTCTTTTTGCCCTAGTGTTGTTACAGATCTCACTTTGTTTGACTGTTTTTAAGGACTCATAGCATAAAGGTGTTATATTAATAATGAAAATGTTTCCAGAGCTCTATTCAGCTTTATTTAAAAAACAAAACAAAACAAAACAAACTCTGACCTTTGATCTTTAATAAATACCTTTTTGTTTAAAAATTATCTCTCGGTGACAAAAATTTTAAAAAATAAGCTCAGGGAGAAAATGGCATCTGTAAGTTAAAAAGTTGTTCCTTTTACAGTACGTAAAATAATTTTCCCCCAGATAATCTTTTAAGAAGTAACAAATCATGGTATGTATCTGTTACATTTTAATAGAATAAATATAAAATAAAGCAGTAGTGATTATTTGTATTATTAAGAAACTTTATAAGATAATACTTTACTAACTATATTTCTTTTTTATAATGGATTATAAGTTATTTGCTTTTAAAGAATGAAGAACTAAGAGGCTTAAAGTGTTCAGGTTTTGTTTCAGATTTTTTTAAAAAAGGAATTTAAAATATTAAAGAAAATTTAGTATGATGAAGGTTTTCTAAAATTAAGTGTACACTAACATTTTGAATACACTTAAAAGACAGAGGTGCATGTGTACTTTTTAAAAGCTTTTAAAGTAATTTTCCTTCTAATATGTCATGTTTCTGGTACATATTTCCATGATGAATGCTTTTAAAGAGTGCCATCTAGTGTCAGTTTTGGAATAATTGTAATTTATGGATTAGAACATTGGGAATTTTTGACCCAGGAAATGTATAAACATAAAAAGACAGGACAATTGATAAAAAACTTAAGGAATATGACTTGAAAATAGCCATGAAGAATCTGATTTCAAGACTGTGTGTGTTTGCACCTTTAACCAGTGTGTATATTTATCTCTGCTTTCATTTGTCAAATACTGCTTGCTTATATATATAATAAGCATATAAAGCAGTGAACAAAAAATTTTTACTCATGGAACATTCTAGTTGTGGGAGACAAATAATAAAATATGGTATATCACCATTTTTTCAGGGAGCGTGGGGACTGGGGTTTGTGATTTAAATTGAGTAGTCAGGGAGGATCTCAGTAAGAAGTTGCCATTGAATAAATAAATACCTGAAGGAAGTGAGGAAGTGTTTTAGGTACTGGAAACACCAAGTGCAAAGGCCCTGATGTGGGAATGTACCTAGTGTTTTAGCAGGGGTCCCCCAACCCATGGCCCAGGACTAGTACCCGTCTGGGGCCTGTTAGGAACCCCACCTCAAAGTGGGAGGTGAGCGGCAATAAGCCAGCGTTACTGCCTAAATGTCGTCTCCTGTCAGATCAGCAATGACATTAGATTCTTATAGGTGCTCCAACCCTATTAACTGCACGCAGGAGGAATCTAGGTTGCACGTTCCTTATGAGAATCTAATGCCTGATGATCTGAGGTTTCATCCGGAAACCATCCCCATCCCCCTACCAACCCCTCATGGAAAAATTGTCTTTCATGAAACTGGTCTGTGGTGCCAATAATGTTGGAGATGGCTGTTTTAGAGGAATAACAATCTACTTTGGCTGGAACAGTGAGCAATGAAGAGAGTTAATGAGACAAACTCAGAGACATAAAAGAGGATTAGATCAAGGAGATTTTTGTAGGCTGTTGTAGAAACTTTGGCTTTTCTCTAAGGACAATGGGAAGACCTTGGAGGGTTTCGTTATGGGGGTGTAAAGGAAAAGAACGGTGTAAAGTGAGATGGGAAAGACACATAAGGAGCAGGTTTGAGGGTGGGAGAGAATAAGGAACTAGATTTTGGACATGTTAACTTTAAGATATCTCAGCTCTCACTATCCATGTTATGGGGAAATTTAAATATTTTTATATTATGATTTAGCACTCAGCAGCTATCACTTGAGTAGAATCTACTTCTCCTAAAAGAATGAATGTCCCCTCCCTATTATTTTGTAGGGTCATAAAAAAGAAGCAGTATGGAAGGGCCAGCACTGGCAAAACTTCTCAAGGATATTATCCCCAGACAGCTCTCAGTATTCTTGGTTAATTTATTTCCCCTTCTGTTTATCTCCTGTTCTCACCTATAGTGAGACCCCAAAGTACTTGATTGGGAGGGCTCTATTGGGAAGCACTGGGGTTTGCTCATTTTAAAGGAGCTGTTGTAAAATTTCCTCTAATGCTAGTCAATTGCAAAGGGTGGAATTTTTTCTTTTGGAAGTCATTTAGTCAGTCTTCAGAAACAAACCTCATAGCATTATTATCTACTGCAAATTTTTACTGATTTCTAGAACAGGCTTTTGAAACATTCATCTTTTAGCTTCTAAATGATTATATTCTAAGACCATAATCATTACAATTTATACTTTAGGTGACTCAATGAAAGAAGAAAATGAAAGCCATAAAGAAAAGTCTTACAGAAGAAGAATACCTGTATCTGGACTTTTCTCACCAAACAAAAGGATGCATCTTTCCTCTTCATACATCTGTAACTTTATTTCTGTTATCTTACTGTGACTGTAAAATCTTTAAAATTTGCTTAGTTGTCACCAAAGAAGTGAGTACAGATAGTTCACTACTAAGAGATGATCTGATCCAGGATGTTGAAATACAGATTATTTCAAGGCAAGAGCTCCCACCAATAGTCCAGAATTGCTGTTTGCCTGCAGTAGTAGAACGATCAGACAATTTTTGTAGAGCAGGACTTGCCGTTGTATTGAGACACATAATCCAGAAATCCTATGAAGCAGACCCCTTAAAGAAGGAACTTTTGGAACTTCTGGGCTTTAAAAAGACTTGCTTGAAAGCCTGTGCTGAAGTAAGTATAATGTCTCTTTTCTGTTATTTGAAGCTATAGAGTGGAGTGATAACATAATTACTTGACCATTTAATATTTTAACTTCCTATTAGGAATAAAAGTTTATTTTAAAAAACCACAGTAACCAATGAAATAAGGTAGCCCTTTGATATAGTTTGAATATTTATCCCCTCCAAATTTCATGTTGAAATGTGATCCCCAATATTGTTGGGGGTGGGACCTGGTAGGAGGTGTTTGCGTCATGGGGGCAGATGCCTTATAAATGACTTGGTGCTCTCACTGGGGTAATGTGTGAGTTCTTGCTCTGTTAGTTCACTAGAGATCTAGCTGTTGAAAAGCGTCTGGTACCTCCTCCTTGCTCTCTCTTGCACCCTCTCTCCCCATGCGACACATCTGCTCTCTCTTTGCCTTCTACCATGACTAAAAGCTTTTTGAGGTCCTGACCAGAAGCAGATGCTTCTTGTATAGTCTGCAGAACCATGAGCCAAATAAACCTCTTCACTTTATAAATTACTCAGCCTCACCTATTCCTTTACAGCAATGCAAAATGGGCTAATACACCCTTTACGTGTGCCAATATTTCAGTGCAGTATTGAAAAATAAGAATTAAGACTTAATTTATAAAGTTTGGAGACATTTTTAGAAAATAACTTTTTTTTCTTTATTTTAGTTATGTTGATTTTTAAACAGAATGTTTACATATAAATAGGAACTCAAATAGTAATGCTTTGGAAGTCCTGCTTATTGTAGGATCTAGGAGAATGGCGGGACAGGAGAGGTATATTTTTAAGGCTTTAAGAAGTAATGATTTATTTAGTAAGGGGAATACAGGAATGCTAAACCTCTTTTGCTTAATGTTTTTACTTCTAAAACATCGTGATGTGTCTCCTGATGTAACATAAAAGCCTAACCCAGGGATGATTTAGCTCAAAACTTATTTCCCAATAAGACAGTTATTTTTTCTCAAGTTATGTTGAAATTAAAAAATCCTCTCATTTCTTGTTTTGTTTTTGTTTTGTAGGTTAGTCAGTGGACCAGGCTATGTGAACTCACCATCCCTTTGGCTATTGAGAATTTTCTCAGAGAATCTTCTGACCAGCCCCCAACTATACCTGTAGAAATACTACAGCTAGAGAAAAAGCTTAGTGAGCCTGTTAGAGTGCATAATGATGATAAACTCCGCAGGCAGAAACTCAAGCAACAGAAGGCTGATGGAGTTGGGCCTCCCCTTACTAAGGGAAAGGCAAAGAGCAAGGTCCACACGCAGGAAACATCTGAAGAGTTGGACTCTTCATCTGAGAGTCTGGAACTGAAAGTGGCATTCTCAAAGCTCACAGTGCAGGAAGAACCAGCTACTACCAACAGAGAGCCTTCTCACATCAGAAAAGCAAAAGCCTCCGACCTTCCACCTCTGGAGCATGTGTTTGCAGAAGGGCTTTACTTCACTCTGGCAGATATCGTGCTCTTGCCCTGTATCCATCATTTCTTGGTAAGGTTTTGTCTGGACTGTACACATTACTATGAGTTTCGGTCTATGAAATTGCCTAGGTTTGAATTTTTATTCTCATTCTTATTGCCAGTATGCTGCTGGGCAAGTTATTAATGTCTTTCTCCATTTTCTTATCTGTAAAATGGAGATAATAATAGTACCTATCTAAGAGGAAAAATGTAAGGAACAAATTAAAGTTTGTGTAAAGTATGGAGAACAGTGCTTGGCACATAGTAAGCTGTCAATCAATGTTAGTAATTATTATGACTTTTAATGTGAAATTGCTAAAATGTTAACAGTTGTTATTATTAACTTCAAGTTTCTATTGTGATTACTTTCTAATATTAGAAGGTCCAAGTCGGCTCTGTGGTACCATGGATAGTCCGTTGGACTTCTACTATTAGAGGATCCAGTTAAAAAAAAACAAAAACTAAAAATCTTGTCAGCTAAATTTTATAATTATTAGTCACTTAAATTAATCTTATGTTAGGTATTATCAAATTGAAAATATTTTATTCTGACCTGTATGCTTCTCCGTTCTCTCTGAGATTAAAGTAGCTGGCTCTGTTATTATGTGCTGGGGGAGGATAGAAAGTTTTCTGAGTAGGAAGATCTCTCTCTCTCTCTCTCTCTCTCTCTCTGTCTTATACACACACACACACACACACACACACACACACACACACACACATGCACACACACATTCCCTCTGTGCAAGAAAAAAGAACAGGGTGAAAATAATACCAGAGTGAACATAGGAAGCTTAGCTCTCTGCAGCCTTCCAATTGGTTTTCAAGAGCTGCATTGCTTTTTGCTTTTGTTTTTTTTTCTTGGAAGCATTTCCCCCTTTTCCCTACTAAGGAATCAGATATTAGATTTCATTCTCATTATATATCACCAACAATTCAGGTATCTTTTGACAGAAGAGACTTCTATTGAAAATCTATGTATTTGAAGGCTTTGCTTCACAAGTAAATTAGGCAGTATTGATCAATTGTCATTTTCTTAAAGAACATTTCTCTTTTCCTCAAAATTGAACCAAACTTGGCAACCAAAACAATGTAAAAATAGGGAGATCCAGGAATTGTTTAGATGTTGATTGGTATTTTAAATGCCAAATGTCATAATTTAATAGAGTCCACAGAGTTGAGTGGGAAGAAGACATTGATTTTTAAATTTTTTCCTAGTCAAATGATTTCTAGATTCTCTTCTCCATGATCCCTCTCCTCTATTACCAAGTTCAGTCATTAGAGCAGTCATTTGATACATTATGAAATACTTGGTCTTCTGTCTTCTTGACTTCTTTGGGTAACTGTATTTCCAGTTTCATCAGAATTGAATGAAAGTAGCATATCCATTCCTTTATTGAAGAAATTTATTAAAATGATGTGAATATGTAAACTAATTCTCGAAATATTTTCCTTCATTCCTTTGTATTTTTACTGGATTTTTTTTTTTTTTTTTTTGAGATGGAGTCTTGCTCTGTCACCCAGGCTGGAGTGCAGTGGTATAATCTTGGCTCACTGAAACCTCTGCTTCCTGAGTTGAAGCAATTCTCCTGCCTCAGCCTCCCAAGTAGCTGGGATTACAGGTGCACGCCACCATGCCCAGCTAATTTTTCTATTTTTTAACTAGAGACAGGGTTTCACCATGTTGGCCAGGCTGGTCTCGAACTCCTGACCTTGTGATCCGCCCACCTCATATTTTCAGGAATTCATCTTTCTTTGATAAAGCCTTGATACTTGTTATATTTTTCTCCTTTAAATCATCTTGGGTAGTAAAGAAGTCATTTTAATTCATAGAGTGGTTATGTTGGCAAGCCTTTTTGCTTGAATTAACATACATTGAGGTGAATGGAGTGACCATCCAAATGATCAGAATCAGGATCAAGTTCATCATCAGTAATCAAGGTCAAGTTACCAGAAGCATTAAACTGAATCTAGGGACAGAATATTTAGTCACAGGAATAAAGTCAAGGACATAAAAGTAAGGAGTCAGTTTTGCTAAGTCAAGGTTTGAATTCCTAAGGGACAAAATGAGAAGAACTAGGGAAAATACCCAGTTCTGATAAACAGAATAAAACCAAAGATGGAAAACAATAACAAGTAGAATGGATGAGGTGTTTTTTTGGTTTTGTTTTTTTTAATTAGTCAGAGACAAACATGGAAGGGCTAAGGTATTATGTATAAAGCTGCTGCAAGCTCTTTTTTTCCAGAAAATACTTTATTACTTTACAAAGTTAACCCGTGATGGCTCACCACCTCTTAAGGAAAGGGGCCTGACGATACCCTCTCCTCTGAAAAGTCTTAGAAATAGATTTAAAAGGAATAAATTAATAGGTACACTCATGTTTCCCCCTCTTTAATCCATTTACTAGAATTTTCTGGTAGATAGCGTATCAAGCATATGGGAGAAGTAGCAATGAATAGCTATACTAGGGCAAAATCCTACTGTTCCAATACTAGAAGATTGTATGTTATTTTTCAAGTGGTACTAGTAAGCAAATACACTTTGATAGAAGTATTTAAAACATTATTGTACTCCTATAAGACAGAAAGTTTGCATTTTATAATTTTATAAAATCTTACTTGTAATTTGAACACTTATGATTTGATTTTCTACATTTTAACTTCTAATGCTTTGAATTGAGTTTAAATACACACACACACACACACACACACACACACACACACACACACCCCTTTATTAGCTTAGGTAAAATCATTCCTCTTTTAGAAATTGATTTTTTAGCAAAACTAAATACCTCTTCCTGTGTTCCCATTGGCATAAAATTGGGAACCTCACTTTTTGCTGGCATATTACAAAAATGGTAGCTGCTACTTATTTAGTGGTAAATTTGTATTTTCTGTGTCTTCTCCTATGCATTAGGTCCTCAAGAGCTTTTAGCTTTAACTCACTACTTCTAATTTATAAGTAAAAAATGGAGAGCTGGGATTATATTTCCATTTAGATAGGTTGTTTACTGTTTTTTCTCTGCTTACACTGCTCACCTAAACATCTGTGAGTATATTTTCAAAAAAAGAGGTATGACTAAGGAAATGATATAAAATGACAAAATATTTTATATAATAAGTGATTGTAAAGGAATGCAAAGGAAGAAATATTTTGAATAGATGCAACGTCTTGCTTCTCTTTTTATTCAGACAATTTTTTTTGCCCTTTATTGACAATTAACTACAGAGTTACTAAAATATTATTTTTGCTTTGGTAGCTGTACTTTTTTTAAAAAAAACCATTGTTTTAAAAATAAATTATCTTTTTTTTTTCCTTGTCCTTAAAGAACTCTGTGATATTTATAATGGTTTTGATCTTATGAGCCAGGTAACTATTTGGTAATCATTTCTTATGAAGAAATTTAATTTTCATTTCACAGAGTTTTCATTAGCAACTTCCTTAAATATATCTTCATGAGTGTAATGAATGTGGTTCAGTACCTTCTGAGCTGTCTAGATATTAGTAGAGTGGCCTGGCATGTTGATTAAATGGAGTGGCCTGTCACACAGAGTAAACCTCCTCAATTTCTTTTAAATATGAATTATTGTTATTTAATTGCAACTTCATTTCAAAAGAAAGGAAAGATGCCGCGTACATCTAACAAATAAGAATAAGTCACTAAAAAGAAAAGTACAGGAAAGATGAAGAAAAGAGAACATTTATAGTGTGATTATCATGTCTAAAGATCTGTTCCCGTAGCACCTAATCTATTTCCAAGCAATTCAGAAATCTTGAGAGAATTAATAAACTTTTTGGCTCTCAGGGTGCCTTAGAGAGTATTTTTCAAACTTTTTTTTACTTTAACTCAGTAAATACAGATGGCCCTCCATATCCATGTGTTCTGCATTCATGTATTCAACCAACCGCAGATTTAAAATATTTGGAAAAAATTGCATCTCTACTGAACATGTACCGACTTTTTTCTTGTCCTGATCCCCTAAACAATACAGAATAACTATTTGCATAGTGTTTATATTGTATTAGGTATTAGAAGTAATCTAGGATTTAAAGTATAGGAGAGGATGTGTATAGGTTATATGCAAATACTACACCATTTTATATCAAGGACATGAGTATGAGTGTCCGTGGATTTGGGTGTCTGATACAGGTCCTGAAACCAATCCTTCATGGATACTGAGGGACAACTGTAATACATTTTACAAGTTGAATAAGTGTAGAAATAAATGTGTATCTTTAAATAATATGTTAAAAAATAATAATTACAAAAAAACTTATGGGATGTGTACTCTGATATTTTCTATTTCATTTTTTAAAAACCTGCTATGTTGATTTCACAACCCCTAAATGAGTGATAAATAGCAGCTTGAAAAATATTGAGGGGATTATTCTCTGAATAAATGGATTCTTTATCATTTGTTTATTCACTCAACAGGGTATTATTTGCAAGGCAGTGTTTTAAGTGCTTCAGTATTCAAAGAGAGTTAGATACAGTCCTTGTTCTTATAGTCAATTACTTGTGCTCATTTAATCTTAAAGTCCACATAAAATACAGTATAATATATATGTATGAATTTTTTATTAATTTTCTGTCCTTTCTGTCTCATGCTCTGATATTACTGCTAGATATATTTGTAGAGATTTCCTGTGACTTGACCTTTTTATTTATCTATCTGTTCATAATCATAAGTCATAATGTGTTTGTGACATAGTGGTTTCTATGGAAACAACATTTATTGCCTCTCAAAGAAGCAAGAACACTCTAAATTTTAAAGAAAATAGAATTTGGTGGTAGTGCTAGGGAGAAAGCATCTGACCAAGGGAAAACAAAAATATATGAGTTTGTGTCAGGAGGAACAATTTCAAATTTTTCTAATTTGAAAAAATGAAAGTATTACTTTAAGTGCTGCTTTTGAAAAAAAGTCTTCCAAATAATGCTAGTTATCTTTTTTAGTTTTAAATATTTACAATTTTCTCTTTTATCTTTTTACTATTTTCTTTAGTAAAATGTTCTCCTTACCTCATTGTGTAATTTTTAAAAATACGGTTCTCAAAGATACTTCTTACATTATTGGTAAGGAATATCATTTAGATTTTGCCTAATAGTTCACATACAGAGAAGATAGCTTCACACACACAAAAAAATGGAACTTTAGATCACTATTAATAGTACAAGCTCTCCATTTTTACACTTCTGCAGTAAGCTGAAAAATTTCTTTTGAGACCCCTCAAAATACACCAATGATTATAGACTACAGATATTAAATTGTGATAATTTAAAAGTGTTACATTATTTGTGTTGAGGAAGTTAATACTGATTTTAATTCTTTCCCCATTAACCACTTAAACTAATTTGTGTAAGTATATATTAAGGATTTTAGGTTTTTGATATAATGTTGTCCAATTAACTCTCTATATGCAGTGTGTTAATAACTTATCAAGTATACTGAGGGTCAGGAACAGAGGAATGTGCTCATGGCCATGAATTATAGATGAAAGGGTTTCCAGATTGGAATGCAGTTGATTACAGAGGAGTTCTTAGAGAGAGTTAAAAACATACTACCAATGAAAGATGATAGACAGTTGAATGTAAGGTGTAAAATTTTCCAAAATGATTTTCAATTGTACTATTCATAGACATTTGCAAATGCCATTGTTATTTATGTTGATTCTTTTTGGAATTATTATATTCTTCTTTTTCTATTGATGGTTATTTTCCATTGTATAGCTGTACGACAGTTTATCCATTCATCTACTGAAGGGCATCTTGGTTACTTCCAAGTTTTGGCAATTATGAATAAAGATGCTGTTAACATCTGTGTTCAGGTTTTTGTGTGGGCATACATTTTCAACTCATTTGAAGCACAATTATTGGATTGTATGGTAAGAGTATATTTACCTTTGTAAGGAACTGCTAAACTGTCTTTCAAAGTGGCTGTACTATTTTTCATTCCCACCAGCAATGAATGAGAGTTCCTGTTGTTCCACATGCTCACCATCATTTGGAGTTGTCAGTGTTTTGGATTTTTGCCATTCTGATAGGTGTGTGGTTGCATTTCCTTGTTTTAACTTGTAATTCTCTAATGATATATGATGATGAGCATTTTTTAATATACTTAGTTGCCATCTGTGTATCTTTTTTGGTTGTCTACTCAGATCTTTTGCTCATTTTAATTGTGTTCATTTTCTCATTGCTGAGTTGCTCCAATTTTTATGCTGTGAAATTAATCATAAAAACATATAAGACACATCACTAAAGAAGATATACAAATGGCAAATAATCACATGAAAAGTTGCTCAACATCATTAGTCATAGGGAAATGCAAATTGAAATCACAGTGAGACACTGCTATATACCCACAAGAATGACTAAAATCAAACAGACTGATAATACCAAGTGTTGACAAGTTGTGGAGATACTGGAACCTCCATGGATTGCTAGTGGGAATTGTAAAATGGAATGGCAACCGTGGAGAAGATTTTAATTTCTTTAAAAGTTAAATATACAGTTACCATAAAACCTAGCAGTTTGACTCTTAGATTTCCAAAGAAATGAAAAACAGTTCCATATAAACACTGCTACATTATAATGTATAGCAACATTATTTATAATAGCCAACAACCGGGAAAATGCAAATATCTATCAACAAGTGAATGAGTAAGGAAAATACAGTATATCCACACAATGACTACTACTCTTAATAAAAAAACAAACAATTGGTCAATGTAACTATATGGATTAACTTCAAAAGCATAATACTGATAAAAGAAAACCACATTTTATGATTCCATTTGTATGAAAATCTGGAAAAGGCAAAACTATAAACATAGAAAGCCCATCAGTGGTTGTCTGCAACTGACTGTGGAAGCACAGATAGAGTGCACATGGTCACAAGGGAAATTTCAGGGGTGACGTAAGTGTACTAAAACTAGGTGGTTGCATTACTGCATACATTTACTACAACTCATTGTTTGAACTATACATTTAGATGTGTGAATGTTGTGGTTTGTAAAGTTACCTCAACGCAGCTGTTACAAACAAAAGATACATAATAATGTGTTTTATTATTTTCCTACCTAGGTAATTATCTGCAAGAAATTTTCTGAGAAGCTGGTAGAATTTCCATTGCTAGCCTCTTGGTACCAGAGGATTCAGGAAGTGCCAAGAGTAAAAACAGCAGCTTCTAAGTGTGGGATCCAATTTCTCCATTTACCAAAGTTGTTGACAGTCTCAACTGAGCAGCGTCCAAACTTAAGTGAAGTCCCAGGTGTAGAAGAGCACAGCGATCCTTTATTTATAGGAGGACCAAGACCAACCATGGCCAAGTTAATGGTACTTAATTGTGTTATTAACATTTTCTTTCAAAAATTCTATATGATAATGTTGCTGAGCATTCTGCTCAAACTTGTACATTTGTTGACATTTTTTTTTATAAATTTTATTTGTAGCTTTCTTACTTCACTCTTTGCCAGTTAATATTTCTGCTACTTTTTTCATTTATGTGAAGTATACTAAATTTAAAACTTTTAGTATTATGTATTTTTGGAGCCAAGTAAGTCACAATATATACTTTTAAAAAGCATTTTTCTCAAAACTTTTTTTTTTTCTTTTAATATTCAGGATATTGATCAAGGTAGCATCATACCTGGTCAAGTGTACTATTTTAACATAATCTTTTTCTGTTGTAAAGTTTTGGTCTCAGCCTTTTTTAGTTTGGATAATGATTTCAAGTTAAAGAAATATAAAGATGAGGCTGGACATAGTAGCTTACACCTGTGATGCCAGCACTTTGAGAGGCTGAGGCAGGCCTATCACTTGAGGTCAGGAGTTCGAGACCAGTCTGGGCAACATGGCAAAACCCTGTCTCTACTAAAATTACAAAAATTAGCTGCGTGTGGTGGCATGTGCCTGTCGTCCCAGCTATTCAGGAGGCTGAGGCACCAGAATAGCTTGAACTTGGGAGGGTGGAGGTTACAGTGAGCCGAGATTGTGCCACTGTACTCCAGCCTGGGCGACAAAGTGAGACTCTTACCTCGGGAAAAAAAAAAAAGAAAAGAAATATAAAGATTAATATCTCAATTTACTTTCCAAGGTTTTATTTAAATTTGTAATTTTGTAATTCTTCTAATTTTATTTTTACTTTAATCTTTGATTTTAATGTTTTTGTTATATAACAAGCCTGGGCGACAGAGTTAGACCCTGTTTCAAAAACAGAAAAAGCATATGCTTTATTTTTTTCTCACTGGGGCATAGTTTGTTTTCAGTAGTACTAATTGTAAAGTTTTCAACAATGAGCTTTCCTTTCCCTAACATTTGAAATGATCTGCAAAAATATTTTTGCTTTTAATAGGTGATGTGAAGATTTATTTGAATAGAAAATTCATGAAGTAATTTAAGTTATCCATCGAGTTGCACTGGAAAAATATTTTATTTCCCTATTTGGGTTAGGAAGTAATTGAGTTCTGTAGTTAACAGAGTTTACTGATTTAGAAATGGACAGGAAGACTTTGGTAAGGATACCAATTCCTTAACTCTTCATCTAAGCTCTGTGGCCTATTGATTAAGTAATGAAACATGATTATATAGTTGATTTTAGAAGTTATTGAGGCATGTCTAGATTTTGATGTGTCTTGATTATATGACTACACTGCCAAGGGACCTCTGGTTCACCTCTTGAGTGGATATGCAACTTCTTTTGGAAATGATGAAATGATGAAAATATCTTAAAATAGATAGTGGCAATGGATGAATTGTGAATATTCTAAAAACCACTGAATTGGATGCTTTAAAAGGAGAAATTGTGTGGTATTATATATAAATTATATCTCAATATAGTTGTGTTTTTTTAAAAGACCCTAAGGTAAGAATGAGTTTAGTGAAATGAGAAATAGCAAGAAAGTCAGTGTGGCTAGACTGAAGGAGATAGAAGACAGGTAGATGATGTCAGAGAGATGTGTTTATCTTTCTGGAGGCAAATGAGTGCACAGGGCTTGTAGACCAATAACCATATCTCTAGCCCTAATGAAAGATTCTTTGTACTATCTCCTTTGGGACGCAAATTCAGCTAGTTTTTGTAATGGAAAGTAATCTCATAAACTGATACAAAGCATTCAATGCTGGAATCTCAGAGATTTTTTATTTGAATAGGTTATTCCTAAAGATAAAAGTAACTGAGCCATGGAGATATCTAAACATAGATATAGATGTAGATGTAGATGTAGATATAGATATAGATATAGATATAGATATAGATATACACTGTGGACTATGGACCTGGAATGTGATTGGAAGGGATCTGTGAATCCATGTGTATGCCATGCCACTGTACATAGATCAAATAAACAAATGTACAGCTTCTAAGACAGAGAAGGATCCTGCAATTTTTTTAATATATTGAAAAGTGGTTCTAATTCTTGAAAATATTGGGAACTATTTGGTTAAACCGGAGAAATTTTTCTCTAGTGACATTAAAGACGCTTCTAAAAGACTAGTATGAGTGGTGTTTTGGGGTATGTGTTAAAGTGGTAGCTTTTAGGCTGTGGTGGTTTTCATATATGTAAACGGAGACCTTGATGGACATATGCAGAGTTCTTTATTATTTCTATGTGGATTGTTTTTGATAACATTTTCATCTTCAGCTGAACTTTCTCTTTGATATCCAATATATTTCTAGGTAGCTTATTACTTCTATGGATCTTCTAGTAATAATTTTAAAATAGCATTACTTTTTTTTTAAATTTATTTATTATTATTATACTTTAAGTTGTAGGGTACATGTGCATAACGTGCAGGTTTGTTACATATGTGTACTTGTGCCATGTTGGTGTGCTGCACCCATCAACTCGTCATTTACATCAGGTATAACTCCCAATGCAATCCCTCCCCCCTCCCCATGATAGGCCCCGGTGTGTGATGTTCCCCTTCCCGAGTCCAAGTGATCTCATTGTTCAGTTCCCACCTATGAGTGAGAACATGCGGTGTTTGGTTTTCTGTTCTTGTGATAGTTTGCTAAGAATGATGGTTTCCAGCTGCATCCATGTCCCTACAAAGGACACAAACTCATCCTTTTTGATGGCTGCATAGTATTCCATGGTGTATATGTGCCACATTTTCTTAATCCAGTCTGTCACTGATGGACATTTGGGTTGATTCCAAGTCTTTGCTATTGTGAATAGTGCTGCAATAAACATACGTGTGCATGTGTCTTTATAGCAGCATAATTTATAATCCCTTGGGTATATACCCAGTAATGGGATGGCTGGGTCATATGGTACATCTAGTTCTAGATCCTTGAGGAATCGCCATACTGTTTTCCATAATGGTAGAACTAGTTTACAATCCCACCAACAGTGTAAAGGTGTTCCTATTTCTCCACATCCTCTCCAACACCTGTTATTTCCTGACTTTTTAATGATCGCCATTCTAACTGGTGTGAGATGGTATCTCATTGTGGTTTTGATTTGCATTTCTCTGATGGCCAGTGATGATGAGCATTTTTTCATGTGTCTGTTGGCTGTATGAATGTCTTCTTTTGAGAAATGTCTGTTCATATCCTTTGCCCACTTTTTGATGGGGTTGTTTGTTTTTTTCTTGTAAATTTGTTTGAGTTCTTTGTAGGTTCTGGATATTAGCCCTTTGTCAGACGAGTAGATTGCAAAAATTTTCTCCCATTCTGTAGGTTGCCTGTTCACTCTGATGGTAGTTTCTTTTGCTGTGCAGAAGCTCTTTAGTTTAATGAGATCCCATTTGTCAATTTTGGCTTTTGCTGCCGTTGCTTTTGGTGTTTTAGACATGAAGTCTTTGCCCATGCCTATGTCCTGAATGGTACTACCTAGGTTTTCCTCTAGAATTTTTATGGTATTAGGTCTAACATTTAAGTCTCTAATCCATCTTGAATTAATTTTCGAAAGGATCCAGTTTCAGCTTTCTACTTATGGCTAGCCAATTTTCCCAGCACCATTTATTAAATAGGGAATCCTTTCCCCATTTCTTGTTTCTCTCAGGTTTGTCAAAGATCTTATTTTTTATCTCAATATAAAAAAATAGGATAGTGTGATGTCAAAATACTCAACACACTATATTTTTATTTAATTAAAATATGTACTTTTGGGAATAGCTGATGATTATTACTATTTATCCGCCTCCTTACCAATATAGAAATATAATTTTTAGCCTTCAAGAATATAATAAGACTATATTAATTCCTTAATTTAGAAAAAGGCTGTTTCCTTTTCTAGGAAAAGGGCATTGAAGTGATGTTTTCTCCCCACCCTTGCCCTACTTGGACTGTTGATTGGAATGTTCTCCCTGCAGCAGTCAGCCCAAAGGAAGGTGAGTTTTCTTTTCTCTTTAAGTTTTATTCATAATTTGGATACTGTCTTCAGATCTGTCTAATAATTCTGTAAATCTCCCTTTGGCTTTATCTAACATTCTGATTACACTATCAGTTGAGTTTTCATTTTATTTTTATTATGAAAATTATGTATACACACACACCACTTAGATTTAATATTTCTCACATTTTTCTACATTTGTTTTATTTGTTACTGTTTTTTCTTTGCTGACATATTTTGAAAAAAAAAATTCCAGGTAACATGTCATACGTTAGGACTCATATTTTAAAAATACTGATATCTTAAATAATCACAATGCCATTATCATACCTAATAAAAATTAACAAACTTTAATGATCATCTAATGCCCAATTTATAATCCATTTTCTCCAATTGTTTAAAATATTGTTGAGAAATATTGTTTTATTGTTTGGTTTTAAGTTGAGTGATTATATTTTTCTTTGCTGGAGATTATATTTGGTTTGTTTTTGTTTCTTCTTTATAGTTTTTCAAACATAGTTATTTTATATTTTATATTTGTTATTTCTAATAGATAATCGTTATATTTTATATTTTGTACTTGTTATTTCTAATACTTAATGTTCATAGAGGTATAATTCTGCTGTTTGTTTTTTCTGTTGACTTTATTTCTGGTACCTTATTTTCCTGTGAGTTTTGTAATTTTAGACTGTGAATTCATTTGGGGTTACCTCAATCTGTGGTGTCTTGTGGGACTTGGATTAAGGATAAATTCCCACAGAAAGGGATTATATTTGCTTATACGTACTACGACTTAAGACCACTTAGCATTGGTTTTTCAGCTTCAAATTTCTTTAAAAAATGTTTAAATTTAATTATATTTATTATTTTTTCATTGACACATAATTGTGCATATTTATGGGGAACAATGTGATATTTTGATACATGTATGCAATGCGTAATGATCAAATTAGTATAATTAGCATATTCATCATCTCAGACATTTATCATTTCTTTGTGTTAGGAACAGTTGAAATCTGCTCTTCCAGCTATTTGAACTGTTATTAATTATAGTCACCAAACAGTGCTGTAGAACCCAGGAACTTATTTTTCTTATCTAGCTGTAATTTTATATCCATTAACCAACGTCTGTCCTTTCCAGGCTCTAGTAACCACTATTTTACTCTCTAATTCTTTAAGACCAACTTTTTTTACCTTCCAAATATAAGTGAGAACATGTGATATTTGTCTTTCTGTGCCTGGTTTATTTTATTTAGCATAATGTCCTCTAAGCTCATCCGTGTTGCTGTGAATGACAAGATTTATTTCATTTTTATGACTGGATAGTACTCCATCATATATATGTACCATATTTTCTTTATCTCTTCTTCTGTTGATGGACACTTAGGTTGATTCCATATCTTGGCTATTGTGAATAGTGCTGCAATAAACATGTAAATGTAGATATCTCTTCACTATACTGATTTCTTTTCTTTTGGATATATATCCAGCAGTGGAATTGCTAGATCCTATAATAGTTCTAATTTCATTTTTGAGAAAAGTCCATACTGTGTTTCATAATGGCTGTACTAGTTTATATTCCTACCAACAGTATATAAGAGTTTCCCTTTCTTTGCATCCTCACCATGTTATTTTTTGACTTTTTAATAATAGACATTCTAACTGGGATGAGAAGATATTGTGGGTTTGATTTGCATTTTCCTGATGACTACTTATTTATTTTTGCTATTTAGTTGTTTGAATTCCCTGTGTATTCAGGATATTAATCTTTTGTTGGATGAATAGTTTGCAAATATTTTTTCTCTTTCTGCTGATTGTCTCTTCACTTTGTTGATTGTTTCCTTTGCTTATATAGGTTTTTAGTTTAATATAATTCTATTTGTCTATTTTTGCTTTTGTTGTCTATGCTTTTATGGTCTTATTCATAAAAACTTGCCCAGTCCAATGTCTAGAAGCATTCTCCTTATATTTTCTTCTAGTAGTTTTATAGTTTTGGGTCTTACATTTAAGTCTTTAATCCATTTTGAGTGGATTTTGGTATATGATGAAAGATAAGGTCTACTTTTATTCTTCTACATATGGATATCCAGTTTTTCTAGTACCATTTATTGAAAAGACTGTCCTTTCCCCAGTGAATGTCCTTGACACCTCTGTAAAACATGAGTTGGCTATAAATGAGTAGAGATACACTTTGGATATTTGTCCTCTGTAAATCTCAAGTTGAAATTTGAACCCAAATGTTGAAAATGGGATCTCAAGGCAGGTGTTTGGTTCATGGGAGCAGATTCCTTATGATTGGCTTTGTGACATCCTCATGGTAATGTGTGAGTTCTCATTCTTAGTTCCCATGATAACTGGTTGTTGAAAAAAGCCTGGTATCTCCTCTACTCTCTCTTTCTCGCTCCCCTTTGCTATGTGATGCCTGCTCCCCTTTGCCTTCTGCCATGAGTGGAAGCTTCTTCCTAAGACCCTCATCAGAATCAGATGCTGACCCTATGCTTCTTATACAGCCTGCAGAACTGTGAACCAAATAAACCTCTTTTCTTTATAAATTACTCAGCCCCAGATATTCCTTTATAGCAATATACAAATGGACAAAGACAAGTGGATTCATTTCTGGTTCTCTATTCTGTTCCCGTGGTCTATGTGTCTGTTTTTAATGCCAGTACCACAGTATTTTGGTTATTATAACTTTGCAGTATATTTGAAAATTAGGTTGTATGAGGCCTTCAGCTTTGTTCCTTTTGCTCAGGATTGCTTTGGCTATTCAGACTCTTCTGTGGTTATACATGAATTTTAGGATTTTTTTTCTATTTTTGTGAGGATTGTCATTAATATTTTCATAGAGATTATGCTGAATCTGTAGATCACTTTTGGTACTATGATCATTTTTATAATGCATGAACATGGATGTCTTTTTTTTGTGTATCCTCTTCAATTTCTTTTATCAGTGTTTTATAGTTTTTTTCTAAAAGTCTTTCACTTCTTTAAATTCGTTGTTTTTTTTTTTTTCTCTCGTTTGTCTTGTTTGTTGTTCCTGTATACAGATGCTACAGAATTTTATATGTTGATTTTGTATCCTGCAGTTTGGCTGAGATTCTTTATCAGTTCTAAGTGTTTCTTGGTAGAGCTTTTTGGTAGGTTTTTCTATATATAGATTGTGTCATCTGCAAATAGGGACAATTTGACTTCTTCCTTGCCAATTTGGATGCCCTTTATTTCTCATGCCTAATCGTTCTGGCTAGGACTTAGTAGGATTCAGTATGGTGAATAAGAGTGGTGAGAATGGGCATCCTTGTCTTGTTCCAATTCTTAGAAGAAAAGCTTTCAGTTTTCCCCATTCAGTATGATGTTAGCTATGGGTTTGACATATGACCTTTATTATGTTGAGGCATGTTCCTTTTATACCCAGTTTGTTGAGAGTTTTTACTACAAAGGATGTTGAATTTTATCAACTGCATTTGGTGTATCTGTTGAGATAATCACATAAGTTTTGTCCCTCATTCTGTTGATATAATGTATCTGATTTATTGATTTGCATATGTTGAATTATCCTTGTATTCCTGGGATAAATTCCACTTGATCATGGTAATGAGTGTTGTAGTGTGCTGTTGGATTTTCTGTTTGCTAGTATTTTGTTGAGGATTTTTGCATCACTCTTTATCAGGGATATTGGCCTATAGTTTTCTTTTTCTGTTGTATAATTTTCTCTTTTTCTGTTGTATTCTTGACTAGTTTTTGTATCATGGTAGCGCTAGCCTCATAGAATGAGTTTTGAGTAATTCCCTCCTCTTCAATTTTCTGGAAGAGTTTGAGAAGAACTGGTATTAGATCTTCTTTGAATGTTTGGTATAATTCAGTTGTGAAGTCATCAAGTCCTAAGCTTTTCTTTGATGGGAGACTTTTTATTACTAATTCCACTTGTTACTCATAATCGGTCTATTTCTAGGAGGTAGGACACTGCTTCAGCGTAGGCACTGGGAAGACATGACTGCAGTTGGTGGCCAAGGTACTGTTTTTCCAAGAGACTGTGTACTTTTTCAGCTCACACACAGAGGGGCATGACTGCTCTTGTTGGTCAAAGCCCCATTTACCTGGGATGTCTTGTGTTGCTTCAGTTCTGGTCCAAAGAGGCACAGTGTAGCAAAGACTGGGAGAGATTTTTAGAACAGCTCTTTCAGGCCATCATTTTCCTTAGAGGCAGTGTGCAGCTTCGGCTCAGTCCCCTAAGAGCAGGCGCATACATGACTGAGGGATGGAACGATTCTGCCTGAACACCATTTCTCCAGGAATGAGTGCGCAGCTTCAGCTCTAGCTGTGAGTGGGGACTAGGAGGAGTGCATGAAGCAGCTCCACTACTGCTTGAGCCCACAGGGAGTGGTATAAGAGCTGGTCACAGCTAGGCTCGGGGATGTCAGGGCACTGGGCAAGAGTGGTTTGGCAGCAGCTTAGCCTCAGAGATGAAGGGATATTGTGGGTACTCGCCTCTGAGCAACACTCCAACAGTAGTTCCAGTTTGAAGATGGCATTGTGCAGTAGCCACATAGGCCCCAGGGTGCAAGGCATAGTGTCAGCTCCTTCTCTGTGGGAAGATGGCTATGTGGACTATAGGCAGCTCCCTCAGCTGGACTTCAGTACACCGATCAACACTTTGAACAACTATAGTCCTCACTACTGGAGTGAGGACTATAGTTTTGCTTGCCTTTTGCTAGCCTTTCCCCATGGGGAGAAGTTCCTCCTAATTCCCATCTGATCCCTGCTGGGGAATGGGGTGGTGGAGACCAGGTGTTTCCTTCAGTTCTCTGTATGGCTATCCTGAGTTCCTGTGTTCGCCTGCATTTCTGTTACTTCTTTGATGTACTCCAGCACTCTCCTTTAGTCATTTTCATTGTGATGTAGTTATTTATTAGTTGTTTAGGCTGTTTTTGTGGTGGGGGTATGGGAGGCTCGGGCATATGGAGTGTTAGGGGCTTCTTAAGCACAGATTCTTTAAACATTTTTTCATCTAAAACTGAGACTTAAACAGACAAGTTACCTTTTATCATCTTCCTTTGTTGTTGGGTAGAACTTTTTTCATGTGTCTTTTCAGAGGGAATATAGCTTTTGAAGGTTTCTGCTTTCAGGTAGTGATATTTGTTCCAACTCTCCATCATGCTGGGATAAAGGACTGGCCTCTTTTTGTCCTACTGTTAAAGTCTGGGTCCCTATTATTAGCAAATACCCTCAGAGCAGCCATAGTGTCAGTTCAAGACTTATTATACAGATTTTCAGCAATCCCCCCAACTTTTTACCCCCTCACGTTCTTAAAGCCCTATAAATTTTCCTTATTCTGAGAAACCCACCTAGGCATGTAAAGGATGCTTGTTTAATTTTAAATACCATTTTAGGTGTTTTTTAGATAGAGAATTCTTTAGAATAGCTCAATTTCTTCAATTATTCACTTATTCTTTAGTTTTATATTTAGCCATATATAACTTTTAATTTTTAATACTCTTTGAAGTAGTTGCCTTCCCTTTTCATATTCTTTTTTTCTGTGATACTACCTAATATTGCCTGTATCTCACGGGTCAATTCTATTCTGCTAATCAAGGAAATAATTTAGAATTCTCTCAGTATGGAAGAAGATCATGTTGGAGAATTAATATTTCTGCCCCAAAGATATTTTATAAAAACAAAATTGTTTTTACTGTTTTTAAATAAATATATTTGAAAATTATATATATGTATATTTGAAAATTAGGTTGTATGAGGCCTTCAGCTTTGTTCCTTTTGCTCAGGATTGCTTTGGCTATTCCAACTCTTCTGTGGTTATACATGAACTTGTCATAATACTGTGACAAATAAAATTGAATTTTTGGTCTTTTATTAATTGTATACAAAGATAGTAAATAATTTGTTAGTGTTTTAATTTTATATATTTTCTGATATTTCAAAAATTTAAATGTTTTTATGGTACTTACAATTGATTTTTGACTGTACACACTTAAGTTATAATACTGATTTTGAACAAGCTAAACTTAGAGTTTACTAAGCGTAAAAATCCAATTTTCATTAATATTTATGTTTATCAAGAAATGAAAACAGAGTTTTCTAAATGCCACATGTTTTGCTTTATCCATAATTTATTTACTTGGAGCCAAAATAATATTTTCACTTATTAGTATGAGCAAACAATTACATCAGCTACGAACTGAAGGAGATCTCACATTAAACATTCATGACTGGTCGTTTTTCTGGTTAGAAGTTAATATCTAACAGAGTTCATGGAATATATTACTCATTGTATCCCTATAATTGGATCATCTTGTTTTCATAATATTATGACAAAGAAGCAACTCTAATAGCAGGGCTATAGGGTTTACTCACATTACATTCACTGTTTCTTAAAAGGTTTATAGTCTGTTAAAGTAAGGCAGAATTGTGGCATTTTAAGTTTGTTGTTTTCAGTTCTGGTAATTTCAAACATTGCATGATAATAGGATCTTTGTGAAATAAAACTATGTAGGGGTGTGAAGGATCACTATGAAAACACTCTTAAGATGTATGTTTCTGTACTGTCAGGAGAAATCTCTAATACAACCTGTATTATAGTAAGATTTTATTGGTACTTGGTTCATTTGGATGTCCCAACGACTGACTCCTCATACTGAATTCATTGAATTACATCAAGATTTGGGTGCATATTATAATAACCATTCTTTTTACTAATAAATGCTGTATTAATCCTCATGATAGAAGCTATTTTTTTTAGGCCTATCCAATCTGCCATCCTCTGCTCTTACCCATTTCTCTCCCCATATCTTATCTACCATCCCTTGAACTTTTTACTGTTTCTTTTATACAACCTATATTTACTATTTACATGTCTTTCCTTTTTTCTTCCAGCCTTGAATATTATTCTTCCCACTCCCCTTGCTGGTTGAAATTATACTTGCCTTTTAAGGATCAATTCAAATGCTGTTTCCTTCATTAAGTCTTCTTTATGGAGTCAACCTGCCTGAAATTTAGTTAACTACCTAGCTAGATAACCCATGGCCAGATACTCATCTTCTCTGTGCCTTGGTTGCCTCATCTGTGGAATGGAGATAATAGTGTATACCTTATGGAGTTGTTGGTACAGTCAATGCATTAATATGGAAAGCAATTAGCACAGTGCCTACGAAAATTGTGAATGTTAAATATTTGCTCATATGGAAGTCACATTAATTACTACCTCTTGATATCCTGTTAGTGCTTTCTCTTTTTTGTTGTTTTTACTTTTTTTTACTTCTTAGAGACGTGGTCTCACTCCGTCACCCAGACTGAAGTGCGGTGGCTCAATGATAGCTCATTGCAGCCTCTAACTATTGAGTGCAAGCAATCCTCCCACCTTACCTTCCCGATTAGCTAGGACTACAGGTGCATGCCACCACACCTGGCTAATTTTTCAGTTTTGTGTAGAGACAGAGGTCTCACTGTGTTGCCTAGGCTGGACCTTTTGTAATTTCTTTCTTTTTTCTTTTTTTTTTTTTTTGAGAGAGTCTTGCTCTGTCGCCCAGGCTAGAGTGCAGTGGGCAATCTCGGCTCACTGCAAGCTCTGCCTCCCGGTTTCACACCATTCTCCTGCCTCAGCCTCCAGAGTAGCTGGGACTACAGGCGCCCACCACCACACCCGCTAATTTTTTTGTATTTTTAGTAGAGATGGGGTTTCACCATGTTAGCCAGGATGGTCTTGATCTCCTGACCTTGTGATCCACCCGCCTTGGCCTCCCAAAGTGCTGGGATTACAGGCATGAGCCACCGTGCCCGGCCTGTAATTTCTTATACTTCATATTTGTATTTATATTATGCTTCTGTTACACTGTAATTATTTATGTGCATGTTTTTCTTCTTCAATAGACTGTGAACTCTTTGAATGTAGGACTCCTTGAGCTAGATACTCAATTATTTTTTATTCAACTGAATGACTTGAAACTACAGATTCTTTTTTTAAACGTCCCAAATTTCTGCTTTATCTAGGAAAGTCTTTAACTTCTTTTATCTCATGTAGATTTCAAAGGCTGAAATAATTGAGATTTTTTAGTTTCAAGAAAAGAGAACTGAGAATTTAATGTACATTATATATATATATTTTGTTGTTGTTGTTGTTGTTGTTGTTGTTGAGATGGAGTCTCGCTGTGTCGCCTGGGCTGGAGTGCAGTGGCGCGATCTCGGCTCACTGCAAGCTCCACCTCCTGGGTTCACGCCGTTCTCCTGCCTCAGCCTCCCGAGTAGCTGGGACTACAGGCACCCACCACCACGCCCGACTAATTTTTTGTATTTTTAGTAGAGACGGGGTTTCACCGTGTTAGCCAGGATGGTCTGGTTGTCCTGACCTCGTGATCCGCCCACCTCGGCCTCCCAAAATGCTGGGATTACAGGCGTGAACCACCGCGCCCAGCCTATTATTGTATTTTTAATAGACTGGGAGTAGGTTGCAGACATTGTTCACTTTGACTCCTAAATGCTTAAATATTTCCTAAAAACAGGACATTTCTTTTTTTGTTTTGTTTTTGAGATGGAGTCTGGCTCTGTCGCCCAGGCTGGAGTGCAGTGGCGCGATCTTGGCTCACTGCAAGCTCTGCCTCCCATGTTCACGCCGTTCTCCTAACTCAGCCTCCGGAGTAGCTGGGACTGTAGGCCCCCACCACCACGCGTGGCTAATTTTTTTTTTTTTTTTTTTTTTTGCATTTTTAGTAGAGATGGGGTTTCACCGTGTTAGCCAGGATGGTCTCGATCTCCTGACTTCGTGATCCGCCCGCGTCGGGCTCCAACGTGTTGGGATTATAGGTGTGAGCCACCGCGCCCAGCCGAAACAGGACATTCTTTTACATCTTTATAGTATAGTTATCAAACAGGATCTTTAATTTAGTACACATTATTATGTAACCTATAGTCTGGCAGATTTTGGCACGTTTAGTTGCATTAAGGTGAAACAGTTTACAGCCTGTGTCTTTAATAACATGGTCATTTTTGGAATAGTTCAGGCCATATTTTTATAGAATGTCTCTCAATTTGGATTTGTCTGATTTTCCTCATGAGTAGATTCAAGTTATGCATTTTGGGCAGGAATATCATAGATGCAATGTTTTATTCTTCTCAGTGCAGCCTATCAGGAGGCACATTATGTCAGTTTGCACACAGTGCTATTTGGTTAAGCTTTATTGAATTAATAAGTAATTTGTAGAGAGATACTTTGAGACTATGTAATAACTTGTTTTTTTTTCAACCTTGCACTCACTAGTTTATAGTCATTGGATGCTTCTTGCCTATGATAGTTACAAAATGGTGATTTTCAACTGTCATCCTTCTATATTTATTAGTTGCCACTCTTCTGTAAGAAAGTTTTTTTCTCCACTTTTTATTTCCTTATTTACCGTCAGTATCAACTCATAAGTTTTTATTTTATTAAGTGACTTATAATTCAACACTATTATTATTAGTTTTAATGCTCAAGTTGTCCCAGGTTGTGAGTGGCAACCTGACTTTTGATCCCTTGGAAATGCCCCCAATCATTCTATGGTGACTTCCTTAATTTCTGGCATAACGACATATTACAGGTTTATCTTGTCATTTACCTGCCCCAGCCCTAGAGTCAGCTGTTTCTCGAAGGAGTCCTGGATCCCTTTACTAGAGAAGGGCATTTAGAAATTAAGATTAGAGCACTAGGTGTGCTCATTGTTAATGAACTGTTATAGCTTCTAGGTCATCTCAGTAGGGACCTGTATGTATAGATCTATTAGGAAATAGATGTATGCATACATTCAGGTACACATACGTATACAACTATACACATCAATGTCTACTGATATATCTATATCTTTTATCCATCTATCTATATATATGTATACTAAAAATCGTGAGTTTATACAGATACATCTAATTCAAATCTAATAATACAGAATTCTTCCTGCTTTTTCCAAATTCAGTATCTGTATCTGCCTTTTCCAACAGTAAAAATAATAGCCCTTAACATCATTATTGCATTTGCTCATTTTGTCAGTCTCTCAATATATGAACAGTAGTTTCAGATTTACTATACCCACATCTGTGTGAAAAATATACCTACTGAGTTGAATTCCAGATGGTTTACCTTTATTTTCATCTTTGAAGTGAGATATATAGTCAAAGTTCTCATGCAGATTCTTGTGCTATTCTATACAAAATGAATTTTATAAAGTAAAGAATGAAAGGTTTTAGTTAGTATTAATCATGTTCCCTAACACAAAGAGATTTGGCTGTGATCATCAATATTCAACTAATAGTCTTCTACTTCACTGAGAACATCCAGGCTATTGCATACTCTTTTACTATTTGGCCTCAAATACCTGTGTGATTTCCTTCTCTGTGTGATGAATGAGGGTAAATACTGTTTGAGCCTGAGGACTCCTTTGTTAAGTCCAGAGTCACCCTCTGTTTTTGCCTTGTGAATTTTTGTCCTCTGAGTATAAAAGAGGGTTATGGTCTTTTGCCTTAAGACCTAGAACAGAGCTGGCCTAAGCCACTTAATCCATGTATTATTTCACTGTGGCCCTCTCTGTTCTCCAGTAGTTCTTAGGTAGGTGGTTCCTATATTAGAGGTTGCTACTAGCTCATAATAACTATATCAATCATGTAGGAGGGAGGATAGTCAGAAGCATGACCTTACATAAGATAAAGAAGACAAGAAGGTGCTTAGTTGTTGTTCCAGTTATAATCTCTTTTATTCACACATTCGATGTCTTAGAAATATGGCCCCATTAAATGTACCTGAGAACTTAATTTTGCTTTTAAGTTACATGAAAGTACCATCTTCTAGGGAGAGTAATATGGGGAGAGTGCATAAAAACCTTAAACATTACCACCCATTCACCCTCATCCCTTGTCCCCTACTTTAGAGTACAACTGACCCTTGAACATCATGGGGGTTAGGGTCGCTGAATCCCCATGCAGTTAAAAATGTGCATGTAACTTTTGACTCCCCAAAAACTTAATAGCCTATTGTTGACTGGAAGCCTCACCAATAACCTAAACAGTTGATTAACACGTATTTTATATGTTATATGTATTATAATAAAGTAAGCTTGAGAAAAGGTGATAAAAATCATAAGGAAGAGAAAATATATTTACTATTTATTAGGTGGAAATGAATCATCATCAAGGTGTACGTTCTCATCATCTTCATTTTAGGTAAGTTAAGGATGAGGAGGAAGTGGAGGGGCTGGTCTTGCAGTCTCGGGGATAGCCGAGCAGTTCAACTGTCGGTCAAGTGTATGTACTTCTCAGCTGAGATAAAAGGAAAAAATTTAATGCCAGAGTTTTATCAGAAGGAGATATTATAGTGTCTTCTTTCTAGAGGGCTTTAAAGCTAGCAGATGACATTGCTTGGGATAATAAAATATGAAATCTTAGAACAAGAATTATGAACTGGTATATTCTAACTCTATGTAGATCACTGATTGAATTGATATTTCTAGGAAAAATGAAATTCTTTAATTCTAGTGGCAGATTATCCTCTTAGTAGTGAGATATTCTTATCAACCTTTATGTATAGTTATTATTGTTGACTAAAGTTTTAAATGTAAAGACTTATCCTTATGAGGATCATTTATATAAATACTCTGGTTTTTTTCCCATTTATTTTCTGTAAAATATTTGGGGTTGAAAAGAATGAACTGACACTTAACATTAGGAAAAAATATAAAACAAGATAGTGATGTATAACTAATAAAAATTGACTTCAATAAAAAGTCTGTGTGCCATAGTCCCTACTCCTTTGTTGTGTGTTTCTATAAACCAACAGCAGCACCCCTTCTTTCTTCTCCCAGCAGAAGTGATTTGGGGAAGCAAGGGAAGAGTGTGGTCAAGGTCTTTGGAAAGAGGTGAATACAAGGTGAAGAATGAAAGGGCTAAAGGCAGCCTTTTCCTCTATTATTGATTCTTAACTAGGTTCTTACCAACCCTTGAGTATATGGTAAATATGTAGGCACATTATTTATTGCTATTCTTGCCAGAAGGCAAGGGATGCTAAAAGTTCACCAAAGAATGGTCTCATCCACAATGTCAGTAATGCCGTCCTTTGCGGGGAATCCGAAACGCAAAAGCTTTTTCTAAGGCTGGTGGGCAGGACATCCAGATGTTGCTTTGTCCTAAATCATTACTTTTCAAACTAGGATATCTATCAGAATCGTTTGAAAGTCTTGTTAAAACAGATTGCAGGGCTCTACCCCACAGTTTCTCTTACAGGTCTAGGGTAGAGCCCTAGAATTGCATTTCTAAGAAATATCTCTGTGATACTGCTTCTGCTGCTTTGGAAACCACACCATGTGAAGTATTACCCTAGGGAACCAATATAATGCATGCACTGGCTGCTTGATTTCACTCTTTGCCACCCAAATAACATGAATAGTATCAAACCTGTCCAAATATTTCTTTACAACTTATTCTGTTTTTAGCAAAGAGTAAGTCATGTATAAGGACTTGTGCATATCTCTGTGCCATTCGCTAACTACAAGAATGTCTATTTTAGACCAATTGTACTGACAAATATAAGTGGAAGTAAAAGTATCCTAATACTGTAAATAAAAATAATGGTCTATTTTAAGAAAATTTTATTTCTGAAATACTCATCTTGCGTTCTTATTATTTCTACTTTACCACACTAGATGAGACTCAAAACTAGCACATTTGTTTTCTTACTCTTAAAAAATTATCCAGTTAGACAGTATAAACTGTTTTTTTTTTGTTGTTGTTGTTGTTGTTTATATTATATAACTTTAGATTTTAAGGCTGTTACATTTTGAACTTTTTGGCATTTAAAATACTAAAAGTGGCCAGGCATGGTAGCTCACGCATGTAATCCCAGCACTTTGGGAAGCTGAGGCAGGTGGATCACTTGAGGTCAGGAGTTCAAGACCAGCCTGTCCAATAAGATAAAACGCTGTCTCAGCCTAAAATACAAAAATTAGCTGTGTGTGGTGGTACGTGCCTGTGGTCCCAGCTACTTGGGAGGCTGAGGTGAGAGAATTTCTTGAACCTGGGAGGTAGAGGTTGGGGTGAGTCAAGATCATGCCACTGTATTCCAGCCTGGGCGACAGAGTGAGACTCCATCTCAAGAAGAAAAAAAAAAATACTAAAAGAATATCAATAGTATGAGATCAAAGAGGTGATTTTTGTTTTGTTTTGTTTTGTTTTTTCACTTTCTGGGAAAAATGTTCCTAACTTAAATGTTTTTCATTTCTCTAAGTTATATTTAGCTGTGAAATTCAAAACCTGCCCATATTTGACTCAGAACTCTACCAATTTTTGAGTATTTTCTCTTCTATTAAGAGTGAAATTCTCAATGCGAATTTTGTTGCTTTGTCAAAATATTTTTTAAAGTATTTAAACTTATTTTTAATCTGAAATTAAGTGCTTCTAAATAATTCTATATATAAATATGGGCACAATTTATATTAAATGGTTTAACATATAACAAGATTGGCAAGAACGTGGTTTTTATCTGCTTAATAATACTCTTTGGATTTAGTGCAAAAACATTAATGTGTATCAATTATAGAAATTGAAATAGATATATATTACATATGATATGTATTATATATATGAGTGATATATATAGCCATGTGTTAAATTCATTATTTTTCTGGTAGAAAGTTAGAGAAGTCAGCCAGAGTAATAGGAAAAAGAATTTAAACTGGCAAAGCAATGGATAAAATTTTATTGGGCAAAATTATCCCAGTTATGACATTAAGCATTCCTTATATTAACATGTTTTTTTTTTAAATAGAATAATTATTCTTGGCAATTAAGAGGTGTTACTGTTGATAGGAATATTTTACAATAGGTTTGAATGAAAACCATAACTCATTTGGTGAACTTCTAAAAATAAAAAAGTAATGTACCACATAATCTTTATTGGTGAGGAACATAACAAGGAAGTAGAGAGCTAGTAGAAAGGTACCGTTATTTTTCAGTGTTACTGTCTTCTTATGAAACATTAAAAGGTTTAATAAGAAAAAAAAACCATGTAAAATGCACAATTTTATAATTGTTTGATAATATATTTTATTATTTAAATTTTAAAAGGTTCTTAAAAATTTCACATGAAGTGACACAAAAAATAATTTAATTAAATTCTCCTGAAATGTATCTGTAGGTACAACATAATTTTTATCAAAATCTGAAGACTTTTTGTGGCTGTAGACAAGCTTATTCTAAATTTTATATGGAAAAAACAATTTGAAAAAGAACAACAGAATCACTCTAGTCAGTGTTAAGACTTACTACATAGCTATAGTAATTGGAGAGATAGACATATAGAACAATGAAACAATAAAACAGAATAGAGGAGCATAAAAGGTATAAAAGCAACTCAATGGAAGAAGGATAGTCTTTTCAATAACCATTGCTCTACAATTGGACATCCATAGGCAAAAAAAAAAAAAAAACAAAATACAAAAAACAAAAAACTCTACCTAAATTGCACACCTTATATAAAAGTTAACCCAAAATAGATCATGGAATTAAATATAAAATTTTAAACTATAAAGCTTTAGAAGAAAATATACACAAAATGCTTTGGGACCTAAGCAAGGAGTAAGCAATATGTTCTTATATGTGACACCAAGAGCATGATCTATTTTATAAAAATTGATAAATGGGACTTCATCAAAATTAAAAACCTTTGCCCTGCCAAAGACTATTAAAAGAATGATAAAACAAGCTATAGACTGGAAGAAAATATTTGCAAACCACAAATATTCACAAATTCGACAAAGAACTTGGATCAAGAATATATAAAGAGTTCTCAAATCTCAACAGTTAAACAAATAAATAAAAGTCCAATTATAAAATGGGCAAAAGACATGAACAGACATTTCACCAAAGAGCATATAAGATGGCACATGCATATATGAAAATTTCTTCTCTTTTCGCAATTAATATGAGGAAAATGTAAATTTAAACTATAATGAGATATTATCTCATTATAGAATGACATTATCAGAATGTCTAGAATTGAAAAGTAACAACACTGAATGCTGACAAGGATGCAGAGAAACTGGATCACGCATACATTGCTGGTAGGAATGTAAAATGGTACAGCCACTCTAGAAAATAGTTTGTCAGTTTCTTACAAAACTGAACATGCAACTACCATAAGACTCAGTAATTGCACTTTTGGGGATTCATTCCAGAGAAATAACAACTTATATTAACATGAAAATCTGCACAAGAATGTTTATAGCAATATTATTCTTCGTGGCCCCCTAACTGGAAATAACCCAAATATCGTTCAATAGGTGAATGATTCTGGTATATCTGTGCAATGGAATACTATTCAGCAATAAAAAAGAATGGACTATTAATACTTGCAACAAGTTGGATGGATCTCAAGGGCATTGTGCTTAATGAAAAAAAAAGTCTGAAAAGGTTACCTATACTGTATGTTTGCCTTTATATAACATTATCAAAACGATAAAACTAAAAAGATGGAGAATAGATTAATATTTGACAGGGATCAAGAATGGCAGTAGCAAGGTGCCCCCTTGTGGAGAGGGGTTTGTTACACAACTTTATACATGGAATCAAGTTGCATAAAAGGATACGTATACTGACAAGTGCGTACATGTAAAAACTTGTGAGAACTAAGGTCTGTAGTTAACAGTATTGTACTAATAATGATTTCCTAGTTTTGTTATTGTACTAAAATTATTTAAAGTGTCACCATTGGAGAAGCTGGGTAAGGAGTTCATGGGAGTCTTATACCAATATTGCAACTCCCTGTGAGTCTATAAACGTTTCAAACTAAAAAAGTTAAAAATAATTTAAGCAGAAATATTTGGAAAAATCAGGAAAATTAAGAATATTGAAATACTTCTTAGCTCACCTTTTTTCAAACAGAAAAATTGGGGAGATGGTGTAAATCAAATGATAGTTTAATACAAGACAAGAGCTGCAAAGACATCTGAATATATTTTCTTTGTAATTAATAGCAATGCAGTACTAGTATACACAGGTAAGCTTTGACTTTTACCTTTGACAGACAGTCAGACTTAACAAGTTGCTATTCCTAAACTCTCAGAGAAATGGATAAAGTCAAATTGACGTAGCATAATTTGAGTTTCTTTATCAACATTTTTTCAGAACAGTGATTAATATAGTCTAGGAGTGGTTCAATAATTAAGTCTGGCTGATAGTTTACCCTAGGCTCCCTGAAAACTTCAAGGATGTTATGGTGTTATAGATGTTATGTTCATGGAGAAGGAGAATTAGGGGAAATTCTTTCATACTGAAAGCTTAATAGTATCCAATTTCAATTATACATTTCCATTCAAAAAACTGAAAACTGAAACTAAGTATCTTATTTTGACTGTAAAAATGACTGAGTGAATGAGATCGTTTTGAACTTTAAGTTTAGCTTAGATATGTAGAGGGCACAGTTGTATAACATTATACTGTTACCTAAATCCCATGGAACTACTTTGCTGTAAGCAAGGCCTGAAAGAGTAGCAAGATTAAATTCAAGTTTTATACTTTAGAGTCCTCAACAAAAATAGGCACATGCCCTGTATCTAACATAGAGACAGCAATTCTTTAGCTAGGACAGCATTGGTAAAATGGGCTCACAGCTTTAGTGCCTCATTGCCACATATTGTATGGCTCACTGGGTTTCTCTCTCTCTTTTTCTTTTTTGAGCCATGAAGCCCGATTGTCTTCTTAGGAAAATACAATGCTTTTTTGTTTGTTTGTTTGTTTGTTTTTTTGTTTTAAGTATACTAACTGTAGCATGTGATTAAAAGAGAAAAGTTAAAAGTCTTTTTTCTTCTTGGAGTTAGATTTGCTGTAATTCTCAGTATTATGTTATGCTTTGTCCTCTTCTGTAGGGTTAGACTTCAAGAACCCTATTTATAGACCATGTTTTTAAGTACTTTACAGAGACCATAATGACTGATTATCAGTAAAGGTTTTAATGGCCAATATCAAGGGTATATTACATACAATCTTCTAGAAGTATTGCTTTTTAAAACAAAATACAGTTATTTGATGTGAGGAAACATCTATGTGATCATACAAATTTATCTGAGGTTTATTTTATTTAGGTCATATGTAGGGTATAAAAACTGGGATTTTTTTTTTGTCTATGGGAAATGAACAAATTGAATGTTTATTGAATAATCAAGGAGATTTGGGTTTGGTTTTGACTTCACTAAGTTGTTTGTCATAGCACTACGCAAGTTTGAAAATTATCGTGGTTTATTTTAGAGATATTATGAGTTTACTAGTAAGAAACTTCAAATTATCCATTCAAAGGTATACTTAAGTATTAATAGTACTTACTATTTTTAAGTATTAATATGTTTCAGAGATCATTTTGCTTCAAAGGTTAAAACAGGATTTATGTGAATAATGAAATGCTTGTTTCTGAAAACCTTTACCAGCCAAGGGTTCAATTCTCTCTTCAGTTAGTATTGAAATGTAGTTGTGTGGGGCCATTTTAATTTAGCAAGGCAAGACTTCCTGGTGAATTTATCTGGAGCAATTCCCAGTTCTACTATGTTTATAGCAGCATCTGCATTATCTTAGGGTAGAAATATGTACCCACTTCAAGATAAGACTTTTCCTAAGCACTTTATATTTTTTTCTTTATGAGTTTTTCCATTGATCACAAATCCTGGATGCCATAATAAAAGGCTGTGGTGTTTTAGAATGAGGCAGCTTTAGATGAAAATTTGTAAATATTTGACATAAATTATTAATGAGTAAACTTTTAGCAAGAAACCACTTTAAGTAGAACAAAACTTACTGTTGAGAGTCATCCAGAAGCAATGAGGGACAGGAAAGAACGTTTTCTCTAAAACAAAGATAGTTGCAATAAAGCATTTAGTTCCAGCTTTCAGCATGATTTCTAATAAAGATAAAAGAATGCACAATGGCAAACATTCACAGAGTTATTTGTAGCTATATATAAATTATACATGCAGTTGGATGTATTCATGAACCAACCTGGGATTAAAAATATTTGAAAAAAATCTGCATCTGTACTGAACATGTACAGACTTTTTTCTTGTCATGATGCCCTAAATAATACAGTAGAACTATTTACATAGCATTTACATTGTATTAGGTATTACAAGTAATCTAGAGATGACAGTATATGGGAGGATGTGCATAGGTTATCTGCAGATATTATGCCATTTGTATCAGGGACTTGAGCATTCATAGATTTTAGTATCTGTGGGAGGTCATAGAATCAATCCTTAACTGATATTGATGGATGACTGTAATTTATACATAAACTATACATACCTGCTCTGAAAACCCTGAAGTTTATTTCTGTTTATAATTAATGAGAAACTGGCTCTTTATTAATTCCATTTTGTACATTTGCAAAAAGGCATTTTCTTGAATAATTTATCTCTTGTATTACCTTTCCAGAATTCTTTTAAATATCTCACAGTAATATTGTTTTTAAGCTTAAAAATTTTTGACATTGCTAAACTTTCCAGAATTTTTTTAAAAATCCTAATGCTTATAGGAGTTGGAGGGAAAACTAATGATGTGGATCCCTGTTTTTCTGCTAATGGGAACTAATTAGTACTGTTCATTACAATTGAAATTGGCATTCTCTGTGCTATTCCAGACAGTTATGATAAATATCAGCTCAACTATACAAGGAACTATTTTATTCCATGCTTTGAACCAGCTCCTCTTAGCACCCAAGCCCATTCATTATTTTTATTTAATTAGGCCAACTCACATTGGAGAGATACCTGAAGCAAAGAAATTTCCTTAATAGCTATGTAATTACAATAGCTCACAGGCACTTAAACAGTACAGTTGTCTAAGATTGAATCATCAGAAGAAGGGGAAAAAAGTTATCCTTAACTATAGGGCAAAAATGTAGTCATAAATAGACAACCATCATTATTTAAATGGCATAAATATACAATATTAGTAATCCATAGTATAATGTTTATAGATGTGAATTTTGTATGCTTATTTGGGGAACATTGTTAAATGTATTTTTATGTTGAAATTTGTAGTCACATTTGAAAGTTGACTGTATTCTGTACACAAAAATGCAAACATATGCTTCCTAGGAAAAAATGGAAATTTTGCATATGATTACACAGCAAGTATTTTCTAAAACTAGGGCAAAGTCTTAATTCCCAGGACAACTCCTTATCTTAAAAACAAATTATTTTATATGAAAGTTTTACTCTGACTTGTCTGTTGAAATGAGAAAGCAAACGTATTTTTGTGGCAGTATGCACTCTAATAAGCAAGACATTAAAATGTTTGGAGGGGCTAGAAATAGGGTCATGCCCCACCCCTTTTTAATAACTTTATTGACCCAATACTTCCATGTCCTAGGGAAATAATTCACATTTTGATATTTTTCAGCAAAACAAGAAAAGGAGAGAAAACTTAACTGTAAAAGGCAGTATTACAGAAAATGACTTAGAAAGTTGCTTTCTGACTGGGTACAGTGGTTGCAGTGGTTCATTCCTGTAATCCCAGCACTTTGGGAGGCTGAGACAGGAGGATCACTTGTGTCCAGGAGTTCAAGATCAGCCTGAGCAACATAGTGAGACCTCATTTCTCCAAAAAAAAAAAAAAAAAAAAAAAAACCAAAAACTAACTGGTGTGGTAGTGTGCACCTATAGTTCCTGCTACTAGGGATCACACCACTGCACACAGCCTGGGTAACAGAGTGAGATCCTGGGAAGGAGGGAAGGAAGGAGGGAGGGAGGGAGGGAGGGAGGGAGGAGGGAGGGAGGGAGGGAGGGAGGGAGGGAGGGAAGGGAAGGAAGGAAGGAAGGAAGGAAGGAAGGAAGGAAGGAAGGAAGGAAGGAAGGAAGGAAGGAAGGAAGGAAAGGCGGGAGGAAAGGAGAGAGGCAATGAGAGAACGAGGGCAACAGAGTGACACCCTGTCTAGGAAGGAAAGAAGGAAGGGAAGGAGGCAGGGAGGGAGGGAAGGAGGGAGCTCTAGGTGATTCTCAGCCATAAGAGCCAGAGGAATAAATTCCCTGACCTATATCTCCTTTACTATCTGATCTCCTGCTGTGACTTCTTTGAGATAGAGGAAAAACCAAAGTGTTTTTCATACTCTAACGCAACACATTACTTCTGATACTGAATGCACGAAGGGATTTCCGCACACATCAAGAAATTCTCCAGCAGAAAAGAGCAGGGTATCCTCCAATTCAATTCTGACATCATCTACCTGGAGATAGTGTTAGATCTCACATGTTAAAGGCTCAGTTCCACAAAACTGCCCCCCATTTCAGATGCCAATCACAAGGTCTAGGTTGTGACATGTACCCATATCACATGGTTCCCACCACTGGCCATGGTTCCCATGACACCCTCCTAAGATTCAACTAATTTTCAAGAATAGCTCACATAATTCAGGGAAACACTTGAATTACATTTACTGGTTTATTAATAAAAGATGTAATAAAGGATACAGATGAACAACAGATGAAGAAATACACAGGGCAAGGTCTGGAAAGGTCCTGAGCACAGGAGTTTCTGTCCCTGTGGAGTTGAGGTGTGCCACCCTTCTGGCACATGGCTGTGTTCACCAATGTAGAAGTTCTCAGAACCCCCTGCTTCAGGGATTTTTATGGAGGGTTTAACCACATAAACATGATTGATTATTAATTCAATTTCCATCCCCTCTCCCCTCTCCAGAGAATGGGAGCTGGGTCTGAAGTTCTCAGATTAGAATCATGTCTTGGTCTTTCTGGTGACTACCCCTTGTTCAGAAGTCCACCGAAGAGTTGTCTCATTAGAACGCAAGACACTCCTATCACCTTGAAAATCCCAAGGAATTTTGGAAATTTGTGTCAGGGACTGGTAGCAGAGACCTACACACACACACACACACACACACACATGTATATACATATATACACATACATATATGTGTATGTGTGTGTGTGTATATATATATATTATATATCTTATTATTTCACAGATTTTCACTGACCAAAACCATCGGTATGCGAGAGGGCAAGGAAGCCACTTGAGTAGCCCATGCAGACCAACCTTCAAAGCAGAAAGCAGGTTAAATTGAAAGGGCAAATACTCTTGCAGATATCTGACAGAGTAGTTGTGGAAATTCAGAGCCAGGAGAGACATTAGAAATCACCTAAAATCAGAAAATTTGAGGTACCTCGTGAGAGTAAGTAACATGCATTGTGTAATTTACAATTAAGACACACTGTCCGTCAGTCAGCGGAGTTGAGAACTCTAGCTCTACATGCATTATAGTTCATAATTATGTCACAGTCACCACTTATAGCATCTATGCAAATTGCTTGTTGTTTGTGAAGTTACAGTGATCAGCATTGCTATTGCCTACAAAATTAATAAAATTTGAAATGTATTAACCTAAGGGGCTGGAGTTTGGCCATATTAGAGGAAGCATTTTGGAAGAGTAGTTTGTCCCGCATAACTTATTTCAGTTTGTACTATAATTCTCTGAAAATTACTTTCAGTGACCATACCTGTTATAGAAAATTGCTGTTTAAGGTGATTATCTTAGACAGGGGGAAGAATTACAATAACCCTTTATTAGAGTCATTGCTTAAGAGGCTTAAAATTTGATTAATTCATTTGATTAAAAGCAGCATATAAAACTCTTCAATGTATTAAGCATTTCCCATTCTCAAAATGAATTCTACCCATTGTTGTTGAAATGTTTCCTTTTAACATTTTCCTACCTTATTGTTTTCACTAATCTGTTAATACCATCTGGCCAATTATATCAAGTAATTTTACATTTATTGAATGTTCCTATGTGTGGAGACTATGAAGCATCTCTTCAAACTCTGCTCACATTCTGGAAATCATTGGCCAAAACACTCACTCTGAAATCAAAGATTTTACTTGTGAACAGCAAATTTTGTGTATTTCTCACATAAATGTTCTTTTTGCATTCTGGGGTCTCTTCATCCTTTCTTATATAGCTTGTGTTATATAGGTTCTTGCTAAGATCTTTTATATCTCTGTATCAAAAAGTAGAAATCATCAATGTCAGCTGAGCTTTTCTGCTACAATTGTGATTATTATATTTAATTGTAAATGCTACATTGTACCTAACCTATTTCACAAGGAGATACATTCCCTTGATTGTGTATTACAATGAAGCCATTGTTAGGTTTGAGTGCCTATGGAATATAAAGGTTATAGTCAAAAAAAGACTATTTCAATATAAATGAACCATTTCCTCCTTTTTAAAAAGCAGTAAACTAATTAGCCAAAATATATTGTAGCTTTACAAATGCTTTTACTAGGCCTTTAGACATGTTCCTACTATACTTTCTTTTTATTATACAGTGAGATAGAACTTGCCATTTAATGTCAAAGTATCAAAGAATTCAGCTACTTCACATGTCTATAGTGTTTGCTTTTAAAACAATTAATTTTAAAAATTTGAAACATAATACAAGTACCCCTAATATAAATGCTGATTTTTAATGGTTCCATAATATCTCACCAAACAGATTTGATATATTTTGCTGAATTAACGGCAACTGAATATAAAGTTGCCCTCAACTTATCATTACCACAGGTAACACTACAGTGAAAACATCCTACACATAGCTTTTTCTATACTTTCAGTTATTCCCTGTGATATAGTTTTTTGAATATTTGTCCCTGTCCAGATCTCATGTTGAATTGTAATCCCCAATGCTGGAGGTGGGGCCTGGTGGGAGGTGTTTGGGTCATAGGGGCAGATCCCTCATGTCTTGGTGCTGTCTTCACATTAGTGAGTTCTCACGAGATATGGTGGTTTAAAAGTGTGTAGCACCTCTCCCGTCACTCACTCTGTCTTGCTCCCGTTCTCGTCATGTAATGTGCCTCCGTCACTCACTCTCTCTTGCTCCCGTTCTCGTCATGTAATGTGCCTGCCTCCCCTTTTCCTTCTGCCATAAATGGAAGCTTCCTGAGGCCTTCCCAGAGGCAGATGCCGCTATGCTTCCTGTACAGCCTGCAGAGCTGCAAGCCAGTTAAATCTCTTTTCTTATGAATTACCCATTCTCAGGTATTTCTTTATAGTAGTGCAAGAATGACCTCATACACTCTGGAAGGGCGGTAATAGGGTTAAAGGATGTGAAATTTTTGCTACTAATATTACATATTGCTAAACTGATTTCCAGTAGGGCTTAACTAGTTTATTTTACCATCAGCAATGTTAAATAACCTCTGCTTCATTCCACCTTCAGTGACATTAATTCATTCAACTTTTTGTAAGTTTTACAGGCTGATAGGGAAAACTCATTATTTTGTATTATTTTATCATCACAAGGTTGGATATTTGCAGGTATTTTGTTTAATATCTGACTTATCATTTTTCTTGTCAACTTGAATTCTTTAACAAAATAAATATGTTAATCTTTATTTGCTAAAGATATTTCTGCAGAATATAATTTGCTTTTTAAATTTCAGTTAGCAACATGTTCTTCTTAAAGCTGAGACATTCCACAGGTTTTGTGTTTTAGTTCCACTTTGTATACAGACAACTATAGCAGAAGTAGGCAGCTTCTGTTAGTTCTTAAGAGTATGACAGTCTCAGGTTAAACAACATAGAGCCTAAGCTCTATAAGTCAGCTAGTAATGGTAAAATCAGAAATCTCAGAATTTATTTAGGCTACATGTTATTTGTTATATCTTTATTAATTTCCTATTTATTCTACCTTAACTATTTAGAAAAGCCTTTTTTTTAAAATGTCAGCCTCTCTACATTGTGCTGACAGAATTCCCAGGAATATTTATTATTATTATTATTATTATTATTATTATTATTATTATTAAAAGAATAACCTACCTCTAGGGGGCAGCATGAAGGTGGTGATGATAGTTCAAGTGAACCCAGTTTGAGAGATGAAGCTCAAGGGACTAAGTGGAGGCTGTTGGTCCAGTTGTCTCTTACTCCTGGAGGATGTTAGTTGTTGTGTTTAGTTTCAATAAAGGAGATGCCCTTACCAACTGGATCCTCCTTGAACAAACTGAGCTCCTTGAGGGCATCAACTGTTCATGTTTGTAACTTTTATGCCTAGCTGAGTCACCAGCACAAATAAGGCAGAGATTTAATGAATACTGAAATGAAATAATGAATGAATTGTAGGGGAAAATAGTATGGGAGGCAATTGGAGTTATAAACTATAATATTGAATGTGACCACCATGAGTCATCAAAGGAGGAAAATAAATTTAAAATTTTTAATTATCTCTAAGATCTGATTTTTAAAATTTTTTACCAAAATTAGAATATCTGTAAATATCCATGTGGACTTAAACAAAAAATGGACTTTTTTGATTAATAGAATACAATGACACTCATTTTTTAATGTAATAGCTAGTGAAATAAAATACAGTACATTAGTTCCTCAAAGCCAGTGTTTCAAGATAATTCAGTCTTACATAATTGTGACCTAAAGCAATACAAAATTGGTAGTTATTTTCCAGTCCTCTTTAGTAGGCTGGCTCATTGGATCTGAGAAGCAGTGCACAGACAGGAAACCTATGTGTTCTCTACCTTTGCAGTGTTTAGGAGACCAGTCCAAAAAACTATGCCTTATGCAGGCTAGTAATTTGATCAGTTAATGACATGAACATTTGGCTAAGATTTGAGAAAAAAAAAAAAAAAAAAAAAAAGGCAAAAAAAAAAAGAGAGAATTCAAGTATAAAATGTAGTGAATTCCAAGTCCATTAGGGCTACCTCAAGGACAAGAGATAAAGCCCCCTAATATTGAACTGTGGGAGAATCTGCTTCAGCTGCAGGGTTTTCTATTTGGAAGCCTGTGGGAGCAGGTAACTTCAATAAATCTATATTGTTTTGGAATAGATGCCTTTTAAAACTTTTCTTTTTAAGAAAACATGCTTAAAAGCATAATTTTTTCTCTTAATCCTCTCTTTTCTATGAGACTTTGATCTTACCAGCTAGATTTTACCAACTGCATTGCATTTTAAAAACATAATTTATCTGTTTGTTAAGGGATTGCTAAGTTGGAAAGACAGAGGCGGTAGATGCTGTGAAAGGCCAGAAAGGAGGGGGATTGATTCTTGGTTGGGAAAGGGTCCAAGCAGGTCAACCAGGTCTTGAATTTGGCCTTGAATCAAAGTAAACCTTAGATTAAAAAGAAAGAAGAATGTAAAGTATCTTAGTGAGAGGGAACAGCGTAAATGAAAATGGACTAGAGAGAATGAATGTGGAAAGGGAATTTCAAGTGAATGTCAGAAAAATAGTTTACGAAGTAATGCCAGCTATTGATGGATTGGTACAGTTGAGAACAGCTCACTGAGAAGCTTTAATGTTATCATCTATTTTTAAAATAATTAAAGCCAAACTTTACAGTGTTTTTTAAGTGGGAAGTGTTATGGGGCATTGTTTTCTTTTGATATCAAAACCATTTTCCATGATCTCAGAACTCCTGGACAAAGAACCTCTAATAATTTTGTATATCTCATTATACTTTTTAAATTTTTTTTTTTTTCCCGAGATGGAGTCTTGCTCTGTCACTCGGGCTGGAATGCAGTGGTGTAGTCTTGGCTCACTGGAACCCCAGCCTCCTGGGTTCAAGTAATTCTGCTACCTCAGCCTCCAAAGTAGCTGGGATTGTAGACACTTGCCACCATGTCTAACTAATTTTTGTATTTTTAGTAAAGATGAAGTTTCACCATATTGGCCAGGCTGGTCTCGAACTCCTAACCTCAAGTGATCCAACTGCCTCGGCCTCCCAAAGTGCCAGGATTACAGGCTTCCACCACTTGGACTCAATATACTTGTAAATGCAATTTTCTAAAAACAGCTTTTGGAGAGAACAGAGGCATCAATACTGTTACAATCTATTAATTATCTGGCCCTATGGACATTAGTAAGTGACATTCTAGAGTATGAGTATCGGAGACCAGTGGTTTGTCTATTAAAATAGTAGAATTATCTTACTTGACAATTCTTGAGAAGGCTGTGACTCCGTTTACTAAATTTACTATATTTATTATAGTGTTTGACTTCTTGATTCTGCAAACCTTTATTTGACTCTGCCTGTTGTCTTTCACATAAGGACTACAGCATTTTTTACTGACTCCTCCTTGACCATCATTTTTTTTTCTTAATATAATAAAAACCTGGCATTTCCATGAAGTTGACTTACTGGCTTGTATTGCTATTTACTTCTGGGATGTAGTAATGTAGGGATATATTATGGAAAGAAACTTAACAAAAAAACAGAAAGAGAAAATTATCTGTAGTTGTCAAGGGCTCATTAACCTTTCTGTGCCTTAAATCGAAGCCACATTTTTGTGTCTGTGTAGCTTGTCATCCTCAATAAAATCTGCTTGAATTTGAAAATTCTATTTCTAGAGCTGCTTTTTATTTGCTCATTACTGACATCCCTCATTTTCTCTTCTCAGGGAGGGACTGGATATTGGTGGGTCTCCCCACCCCAACTCTCCCAAAGGGAGAAAATTCCTTAGAGGTTTTGAGTCACACAGCAACACATTTTTTGGCTTTGTTGTCAGATTGGAAGTGTGTGAATCCTCAGTCCCTCAGGCCAGATTTCAAGAAGTTCCAAAGGAACTTCTCATATGGAAAATAGTCAGTCTTCCCTTGCATAATTTTTATTACCTAATAAATGATTCGGATTGGGCACCTAACTGAAGGAGGCATATGAGTGGCAGATTATAACAATAGGTTATATATTTTGGCCATCAGCCTGAAATTCTAAATGAATATATTCTAACTCATTTAGTTTCTCCCCAAAGCTTTGTAAGGATATTCTTAGCATTTAATTATACCAAACCAAACTACAGTTTATTTGGAGTTAGTTATTTGTTCTGGGTTCATTAACACATCTGATTTAAAAGTGATAAGCACTTAAAATAAATGGAAAATGATTCCTGGGTAGATAGGTCTAAGTGGATGCAGTTTTGTACCTGACCTGGTTCATGTGTCTGACCTATTACTACTTCAAGGAATGTAGTAGCAGGTGTTGATATTTTTCCTAACAGCAGATTGGTCATGTTTGGTGGGATATGCTTAGTGCAGTGTGAAATTGACATTTCAGAGCTCCAGGTTGCTATTTACAGTGACTGGTTTCTATTGATGAACTTTTTGCTTCTTTTACTTACAGACCCACATAAACTTTTAAAAATTGATTCTCAGTTTTAAATTGATTCATGCTTTTCTTTCAGATAAGGTAGTTTGAATTTCCCTGAATAGTTTTATTCTTGAGTATAATACCTTTTGGGGGATGGTGTTCGTTTCACTCTTTCCTATATGTTTCTGAATAAAACAAATTTAGATTTTGAAAGGTCAGTTAGTCCAGCTGCTTTCAATCTGAAGAGACTTAATTCTCCCCAGGCAAGCACAATGTATCTCACTTTAAAAATATATTTTAGAGATAAGTAGCTTAAGAATAACTGTACCTATTGAATACCTAGCATGATATCTCCCTCATTTACCTAATAAACAAAACAAACATTAGGAACCAACATCAAAATGTTTTTGTACCATATGAAAGCTGTCACAGTTTCTCTTTTTACTGTAAATGGCTCATCAACTTGGAAATTTCACATAAGCAGATCAGAATTTAAGAGTGCAGAGGATATTAGTATCCTAGAAATTTGTCTGTTATGAAGCCTTTTATTATTTCATCTTTCCACCATGAAAGATATCTCTATAAGGATGACGCAAAGCAGAAGTAAGTAAAAAGGCAAAGGAAATAACTATACTTAAGGAGATAAGAGTTAAGCATTTTTTTTCTCAGCCTTTATGTATGTCTGTCTTTAACATTTATAAAGTGCTTAGTGTGTGGGAAACATTATCATAATATCAACTCCTAGAGCACACATTAACAACCCAATGATGTGTGAACTGTTGTCATCCCATTGTACAGGTAAAGAACTGAAGTATAGAGAAATTAGGTTATTTTCACAAGGTCCCACAACTAGTAAAATGCAGAGTTGATTTAAAAGCATGGCCTCTGGAGCCAGACTGTCTGAACCACCATTTACACTATGCTGCCCTTATGTGTCCACAAGCAACAGTTTACATACCATTTTTCAATGTTTTACTATATCATGTATCTTATTTTGGTACCAAAGGAGTAATTATAAACATAACACAGTTACTCTGGTATTTTTAGAAATCTAAACTATTATGTCTGAGGTATACAGAGTTATATGTTACATTAAAATTTGGAATCAAATTTGTACTCTTTTGAGTTTTCTGAACACGTTTCTCTTGTCAAGCCATTCCAAGGTTTTTATGTTGCTTTTACATTGAATCAAAAAATACATGTTTAGTAATAATTTGATTTTTCCCCAGAAGTAGTTGTAGCCCATCAATTTCAAGGGTCACTTCTAAAGTCATCTTAGAATTATTATTGGTCACAAAAAAAAAAAAATTAGTTTCAGAATCATTGTTTGGATTTGTTTGTATTCTTTCTTATACATATTTCCTAACATTTCAGCAGTTAATCTTTTTCTTTAGCAGTCATAAAAATTAAAGAGGGGCGGCTATAATTTATAAAAAGGACAGAAAGTCACATCAAAAGTTTAACAGTGTACCTCTAAATTACATGTTTAATATCAACCGATCACCTAATAATGTATTTAGTTATATATGCTTTATATTAGCAAAAAAGTGAACAAGTTTTATAGAAAAAAATATTAATCTATCAGAAATTAAATGATTTTTTGTGTATTTTATTTTACCATTATATATCCAACTCAGATATACTAAGTGTAGTCTTATATAAATGCTAATTTATACTATATCTCTCCAGTTGCCCATACTTATTTTAAACTCCGTAAGAATTTGTTCGTTTATGAGTGGCTGCAACAGATTTAGAGAAAGATGTGGGATAATTACTCTGCTCAGGCTGCCATAACAAAAGACCACAGACTGGTGGTTTTAACAATAGAAATTAAGTTTTTCACATTTCTGGAAGCTAGAAGTCCATGATCAGGGTGCCAGCAGGGATGCTTTCTGGCAAGGCTTCTCTTGGCTTGCAGATGGCCACCATATTGCTGTGTCCTTACACAGCTTTTCCTCTGTGTGCACACACTCCTTATGTCTCTTTCTCTTATGAGGACACCAGTCCTGTCAAATTAAGGCCCCACACTTATGACCTCATGTAACCCTAATTACCTCCCTAAAGGTCCTGTCTTCAAATATAGTCATGTTGGAGGTTAGGCCTTCAACATAATTTTGGGGGCACACATTCAGTTCCTAACAATTAGCATCAGTGATTGTGGGTAATCTGCCAGGTTCTGCTGATCATATTCTCTTATTTTTATATTCAACATACTAGCATTGTGCAACAAATGAAGACATTTTTCTTTAACTTACCTCACTTAGAGAAAACCTTGAGGTGTTTTGTATTCACTTTATATCTTTAAGTTTAGGCAAAGTACTAGTATGATGGCTTTCAAAAATTTTTTTTACCTTGATCTGCATATAGATATAGATTTTTCATTACAACTCAATTCACATGCACCCACAATCACACATACACATGTACTGTATAACAGAAACAAGAGTTTACGTTATGAATCTTACCCTCTTAAAATCATTACACCTTGGTATTTTTCTTAAATTCTATTATAATTTATTTTTAAATTTAATAAATTTAATCCCATTAATTTAATTAATAATGGTCATGACCCATTAAATTGACTCATGAGTTAACACTCATTTAAAATTTGAAAAACTGCTTGCAAGGTAAAACTCATTTGATCAGTATTGTCTCAAGGTAGCAATGTTACTGTATGTGCATTCCTAGTAACTCCCCTAGAATTTAACATTTAAACGTATTTTTGGCACACAGTTTTGCTGTTTGTTGTTGACCACTCTCAAGTACTCAATGACTGGAAGAAAACTCTCTAGAAAGTGTAACCCTTCATTTAGAGGGTGCACTAGTTTCTTTCAAATCTTGAAACAGCACAAATAAGAGATCTAGGAGACTGCTACATTGTTGAGGTTGGGCTCCTTGAAAGCCAAGTTCCCATGAAAATCAGGTGCATATGCACAGTGATATAAGCTATTCAACAAGTATCTCAATGTATTTGTCATCAATGATCTTTGTCCCTGATATGGTCTGGCTCTGTGTCCCCACCCAAATCTCATCTTGAATTGTAATCCAAACTGTAATCCCCACATGTTGCGGTTGTGGGACGGACCTTGTGGGAGGTGATTAGATCATGGGGCCGGTTCCCCCATGCTGTTCTCCTGATAGTGAATGAGTTCTCATGAGATCTGATGGTTTTATAAGGGGCTTTCCCTGCTTCGCTCTGCACTTGTCTCTCCTGCCACCATGTGAAGAAGGACATGTTTGCTTCCCCTTCCACTAGGATTGTAAGTTCCCTGAGGCCTTCCCAGCCATGTGGAACTGTGAGTCAATTAAACCTCTTTGCTTTATAAATTATCCAGCCTTGGACAGTTCTTTATAGCAGCGTGAGAACAGATTAATACAGTCCCTTTTACATTAATTGGAGATACTCTAGCATTCAGGGTCCTTTCAGAAAATAGGAACCATTCTAAATACTTCAAGCAGGGATAATTTAATACAGGATATTAAATTATATAGATGATGAAAGCTCTAGAAGCCAAACCAGGAATGGTGACTCATCCCAGGGAATGGCAACAGCAGGAAGCTGCTGGCAGGAGGCAATGTTACTGAAACCGGGGAGCTGAGGTCATGTGGCAAAAAGCTGGAACCACGGAGAGGACTGTCTGGATAAGCTTTAGTCACAAATGAGATGGAGCTACTGCTGGAGACACTATGGGAAACAAAGACAAGAGAGAAGAAATAATCTGACTTCTCCCATCCTCCTACCCTCCATCCTTTTACTAATAGCATTCATTGGTCAAAACTACTGGAAGCCCAGAGACCAGGGGAAACAGAAAAATGTAGTTCCCTGCTGTATAGAATAGAACCAAGGAGAGGCAGGGATTGGATCTAAGATCAGCTAATCTAAGCAAATGATTGGCATAGATACTTAGAGTAATCTGGTTTTTTTTTTCTTATTGAATTAATTTTATTTTTGTCATAATACCCACGTAAAAATTCACCCTTGTAAATTATGCTCATGTTTATAGATTCATAGGATATGAGTTTTAGGCTTTTAGAATACGCCTTTCTCTCTCATGTTTTCATTGAATATATGTGCCTTAATTTATCTATTTCCTTCTAATGGAACATTGAGGTTGCATTTGACATTTTGCTGTTAGAAATTACTCTGACATGACTATATTCATGGAAAGATACTTTCTCCTATACTGTTTTATTATTTTAAAAGTTATACTCAGAAGATGGATTAGTGTCCCAAAAGCATGAATAGGTTTTTGACTCTTTTTTTTTTTTTTTTTTTGAACCAGATTGCTTTTCCATAGCATTTTTCCAGTGTTCCAGTATATAAGTATGATAAGTTAGAAGAAAAGCTTTGGACAAATTGAAGTGCCAGAGTTTAACTGAGCAAATAATGAATCATGAATTGGGTAGCCCCCAAAACAGAATATGTTGAGAGCGATTCCTGGATGTCACATGGTCAGTTAAGCTTATGGATGGACAGAAAAAAGAAGGTGATATGCAGAAAATGGAAGTGAGGAACAGAAACAGCTGGATTGGTTACAGCTGGGTGTTTGAATTTGAATAGGGCTTGAAGAGTTGACCACCTGTGATTGGCTGAAACTCAGATGCGGTGATTGGCTGAGACTTGGCTACTTGTTATAGGAGTAAGTTACAGTCTATTTATTCATCCAGTTAGGTTACAGTTCACTATATATGGAGAAACCTTTAGGTCAAACATAAAATATGTAAGGAGTCAGCTTAAGGTTAAATTTAATTTAAACAGATAGAACCAATTTTACTTTTATCTACATTAGAATTGTTTCATTAAAAAAATTTTGTTGCTTCATTTAGTTGGTGAGTTATGGTAACTGGTTTTCAATGGTTGGTTCTTTGATAATTAGGAGATTGAGCGTATTTTTCACAAATTTATTGACTAGTGGCATTTTTTCTTTTGTAAATTACTTATTTACATTTTTGCACATTCTTCTAACAAATTTGCTAAGACTGTGGATCTAAGAAGACAGAAAACGGTTTAACATGGACTCTCATATTGAAAAAAAAAAAAAAACCTATAAATCTGTATCTCTCCTTCAGCCCTGTAGCCTGGGTGGTGGACTAGAATGAACTATATTGAAAGATCCCTAAAGTCCATTTCCTAAACCAGCCTGACTGGTTCCCTTACAATTCACAATAATAGCTTCCTTTGTCTTTTTCTTCTCTGTGCCCTTAGAACTGGGGTTTGGGGTTAGGAAGGGTCAGTCTTTCAAAAAACAAGCACTTAATTTCTCGAAGTGTCATCTTGAGAAAATGATGTGGTTTTTTTTCATGAAAGAATTCTAGTTTTTTGCCTTTTTAACTTAAAAACATTTTGTTTCACAAATAAAAATGTTTCGAGAAGAAATAGTATAATAATTTTTATATTCTTAAATCTGTGTCTATGTGTTTTTATACATAGTATGAATTACGGCTTTATTGTTCTGAAATTAGTTCTTAGCAGTCTAATAGGTTTAAAAATTTTCCTTTAGAATTTGAAAGGACCTTAGAGATAATCAGGCCTATTGTTTTATTTCCTTACCTATTCACTAGCACAGGAGACTATCTTTGTTTTGTAAGAAAAATAAAACATCTATTATATATATATGAGGTTTGCAACAATAAAAAGCTTAATTTAGCTTCCTTGAATGCTTTAATTTCCTTCCTTTGAAAGTATTAGACTGCATACTTTAAGTTAAACTCACAATAATTAATTAGCATTCAAAATATATATATTATAGTTGGCTGAGATATGCTGATTTTTACTTAAATGTTAACATGGTTAATTTAAGATTTATTTCCTACTTCTAGCTGTCATAAGGTGTTATTTATGATTTATTCTTCCTTTAAGAAAATTATTAAAGATTTATATTATTCTCATATAATCTATCTTATAAAACAAGTATGGAACAAAAAATAAAAGTATGATTTTTATAGAATAGATTATATGAAAATAATACAAGAATAAGAGATATAAGCTATTCAACAATTGATATAAGCTATTCATTATTTTATAGAATATAGAATATATTATTCTCATATAAACCATTCTATAAAACAAGTACAGAACAAAGAATCAAAGTATGAGACTACATTTGTTTTCTAAAATGTTTTAATTCAAATGAGGAAATTATTTTACATTTAGGAAAAACATACAAAAATTTATACCAACTAATAATCCACTTACAAATTTTATTAAACAATATTTTATTTTCAATCATTTCTATTTAATTAGAGAAACTAGGAAGTTATTTTTAAAAATATACTATACTATACATGTACACACACACATCACTTTTCCTTTCCTGCCAAGAGGAGAAGGCCATCATAAGGCGAGGTCTGCAGAGGGGCAGTCTTCATGAACCAATGACGGTTTGCTGATAAAGGAAGCAGCTAGTAAAGCATGGATAAAATTAACCTACCCATGGTAACCACATTTTATGGATCTACAACTGGAAGATGTGGTTTATGATCAACTGAAGCTTCCTCTTCTTCTATTTCCCTGTCCTCCCAGGTTTTTATTCCAAGTTTCTATTTTCAGATTCTTGAAAGTCTCATGATTTCCTTCCTCTGCACCTTTGCAATTGCTGTTTTCTCTTCCTAGAATCCCCAGAATTGGTATCAATTTTGCAAGCAAAATTTGTAATAATAGCTTTCTCTGGCTGGTATAGTTTATAATAGATTATTTAATTTGTTTATTTATTTGTTTTTTGGTATTCCACATTTTTTACCCCTGATTTTTTGTGTATATGTTACCTTTACAATCAGAATACAGATCTTATTTTATTTATTTTTGAGACAAGGCCTCACTCTGTCACCCAGGCTGTAATCTAATGGCACATTTATAGCTCACTGCAGCCTCAATCTCCTGGGCTGAAGTGATCCTCTCACCTCAGCCTCCTGAGTAGGTGGGACTACAGGCCCACCACCATGCCTACCTAATTTAAATAAAAATTTGAATAGAGATACCATATTGTTACGTTTTGCTGGCTGGTCTCCCAACTCCTGAGTTTAAGCATTCCTTCCACCTCAGCCTCTCAAAAAGCTAGGATTACAGGTGTGAACCACCCCACCTGGCCCAGATTTTTTTTGTTTGTTTATACACATCATCTGTATTTTAACATGGTTTGACAAATTGGCAGAAGAAAAAACTTGCTTTGAAAGTCCATTTTCACTTAACCACACAGTGGCAAACTGAATTAAATATGAAACTCAGATCTTAAAAGTTCAGCATGTTTATAGCTGTTCATTCTGTTTTATTTCTTATGTTTTTCTTTTACTTAGCGTTTAGACTGAGTGTCCTCTATTTTAGCATTTCCCCACATAGCACCTTTCTGAGAGTTACTTGCTTAACAAAAATTAATTGTCTGTTCCTTATACTCTTTTTTTTCTTTCCTTTTTTTTTTTATTATTATACTTTAAGTTCTGGGATACATGTGCAGAACATGCAGGTTTGTTACATAAGTATACATGTGCCACAGTGGTTTGCTGCATCTGTCAATTTGTCATCTACATTAGGTATTTCTCCTAATGCTATCCCTCCTCTAGTCCCCCAGACTACAACAGGCCCTGGAGTATGATATTCCCCTCCCTGTGTCCATGTGTTCTCATTATTCAACTCTCACTTATGAGTGAGAATATGCAGTGTTTGGTTTTCTGTTCCTGTTAGTTTGCTGAGAATGATGGTTTCCAGCTTCATCCATGTCCCTGTAAAAGACATGAACTCATCCTTTTTTATGGCTGTATAGTATTCCATGGTGTATATGTGCCACATTTTCTTTATCCAGTCTATCATTGATGGCCATTTGGGTTGGTTCCAAGTCTGTGCTATTGTGAACAGTGCTGCAATAGACATGTGTGTATGTGTCTTTACAGTAGAATGATTTATAATCCTTTGGGTATATACCCAGTAATGGGATTGCTGGGTCAAATGGTATTTCTGATTCTGTATCCTTGAGGAATCACCACACTGTCTTCCACAATGGTTGAACTTATTTACACTCCCACCAGCAGTGTAAAAGCGTTCCTATTTCTCCACATCCTCTCCAGCACCTGTTGTTTCCTGACTTTTTAATGATCGCCATTCTAACTGGCATGAGATGGTATCTCATTGTGGTTTCGATTTGAATTTCTCTAACGAACAGTGGTGATGAGTTTTTTTCCGTATGTTTGTTGGCCACATAAATGTCTTCTTTTTAGAAGTGTCTGTGCATATACTTCGCCAACTTTTTGATGAGGTTTCTTTTTTCCCTTGCAAATTTGTTTAAGTTTCTTGTAGATTCTGGATATTAGCCCTTTATCAGATGGATATATTGCAAAAATTTCCTCCCATTCTGTAGGTTGCCTGTTCACTCTGATGATAGTTTCTTTTGCTGTGTAGAAGCTCTTTAGTTTAATTAAATCCCGTTTGTCAGTTTTGGCTTTGGTTGCCATTGCTTTTGGTGTTTTAGTCATGAAGTCTTTGCTCATTCCTATGTCCTGAATGGTACTGCCTAGTTTTTCTTCTAGGGTTTTTATGGTTTTAGGTCTTATGTTTAAGTCTTCAATCCATCTTAGGTTAATTATTGTATAAGGTGTAAGGAAGGGGTCCAGTTTCAGTTTTCTGCATATGGCTAGTCAGTTTTCCCAACACTATTTATTAAATAGGGAATCCTTTTCCCATTGCTTGTTTTTGTCACGTTTGTCAAAGATCAGATGGTTGTAGATGTGTGGCATTATTTCTGAGGCCTCTGTTCTGTTCCATTCATCTATATATCTGTTTTGGTACCAGTACCATGCTGTTTTGGTTACTGTAGCCTTGTAGTATAGTTTGAAGTCAGGTAGTGTGATGCCTCCAGCTTTGTTTGTTTTGCTTAGGATTGTCTTGGCTATACAGGCTCGTTTTTGGTTCCATATGAACTTTAAAGTAGTTTTTTCTAATTATGTGAAGAAAGTCAATGGTAGCTTGATGTTGATAGCATTGAATCTATAAATTACTTTGGACAGTATGGCCATTTTCATGATATTGATTCTTCCTGTCCATGAGCATGGAATGTTTTTCCATTTATTTGTGTCCTCTTTGATTTCCTTGAGCAGTGGTTTGTAGTTCTTGAAGAGATCCTTCACATCCATCGTAAGTTGTATTCCTAGCTATTTTATTCTCTTGGTAGCAATTGTGAATGGGAGTTCACTCATGATTTGGCTCTCTGTCTGTTGTTGGTGTATAGGAATGCTTGTGATTTTTGCACATTGATTTTGTATCCTGAGACTTTGCGGAAGTTGCTTATCAGCTTAAGGAGTTTTGGGGGTAAGACAATGGGGTTTTCTAAATATACAGTCATATCATTTGCAAACAAAGACAATTTGACTTCCTATCTTCCTATTTAAATACCCTTTATTTCTTCTTGCTTGATTGCCCTGGCCAGAACTTCCAATATTATGTTGAATATGAGTGGTGAGGGAGGGGATCCTTGTCTTGTTCCAGTTTTCAAAAGAATGCTGCCAGCTTTTGCCTATTCAGTATTATATTGGCTGTGGGTTTGTCATAAATAGCTCTTACTGTTTTGATATATATTCCATCAATACCTAGTTTATTGAGTGTTTTTAGCATGAAGGGGTATGGAATTTTATCGAAGGCCTTTTCTGCATCTATTGAGATAATCATGTTGTTTTTGTCATTGGTTCTGTTTATGTGGTGGATTACATTTATTGATTTGCCTGTGTTGAAACAGCCTTGCATCCCAGGGATGAAGCCAATCTGATCGTGGTGGATAAGCTTTTTGATGTGCTGCTGGATTCGGTTTGCCAGTATTTTATTGAGGATTTTTGCATTGAAGTTCATCAAGGATATTGGCCTGACAGTTTCTTTTTTTATTGTGTCTCTGCCAGGTTTTAGTATCAGGATGATGTTAGCTTCGTAAAATGAGTTAGGGAGGAGTCCCTCTTTTTCTGTTGTTTGCAATAGTTTCAGAAGGAATGGTACCATCTTCTCTTTGTACCTTTGGTAGAATTCGACTTTGAATCCATCTGGTCCTGGACTTTTTTTGGTTGGTAGGCTATTACTACCTCAGTTTCAGAACTTATTAGTCTATTCAGGGATTGGACTTCTTCCTGGTTTAGTCCTGGGAAGGTGTATGTGTCTAGGAGTTTATCCATTTCTTGTAGATTTTCTAGTTTATTTGCATAGAGGTGTTTATAGTATTCTTTTATGGTAGTTTGTATTTCTGTGGGATCAGTGGTGATATCCCGTTTATCATTTTTTATTGTGTCTATTTGATTCTTCTCTCTTTTCTTCTTTATTAGTCTGGCTAGCATTCTATCTATTTTGTTGATCTTTTCAAAAATCCAGCTCCTGGATTCATTGATTTTTTTTTTTTTTTTTTTTTTGGAAGGGTTTTTCATGTCTCTATCTCCTTCAGTTCTGCTCTGATATTAGTTATTTCTTGTCTTCTACCAGCTTCTGAATTTGTTTGCTCTTGCTTCTCTAGTTCTTTTAATTGTGATGTTAGGGTGTTGATTTTAGACCTTTCCCGCTTTGTCCTGTGGGCATTTAGTGGTATAAATTTCTCTGTTAACACTGCTTTAGCTGTGTCCCAGAGATTCTGGTACATTGTGTCTTTTTTCTCATTGTTTTCAAAGAACTTATTTATTCTGACTTATTTTTGTTACTTACCTACTAGTCATTCAGGAGCAGGTTATTCAGTTTCCATGTAGTTGTGCAGTTTTGAGTGAGTTTCTTAATCCTGAGTTCTAATTTGATTGCACTGTGGTCTGAGAGACTGTTATGATTTCCATTCTTTTGCATTTGCTGTGGAGTGTTTTACTTCCAATTATGTGGTCAGTTTTAGAATAAGTATGATGTGGTGCTGAGAAGAATATATATTCTGTTGATTTGGGGTGGAGAGTTCTGTAGATGTTTATTAGGTTCGCTTGGTCCAGAGCTGAGTTCTAATTCTGAATATCCTTGTTAATTTTCTGTCTCGTTGATCTGGCTAATATTGACAGTGGGGTGTTAAAGTCTCCCACTATTATTGTGTGGGAGTCTAAGTCTCTTTGTAGGTCTCTAAGAACTTGCTTTATGAATCTGGGTGCTCCTGTATTGGTTGCATATATATTTAGGATAGTTAGCTCTTCTTATTGCATTGATCCATTTACCATTATGTAATGCCCTTCTTTGTCTCTTTTGATCATTGTTAGTTTAAAGTCTGTTTTATCAGAGACTAGGATTGCAACCCCTGCTTTTTTTTGCTTTCCGTTTCCTTGGTAAATATTCCTCCATCCCTTTATTTTGAGCCTATGTGTATCTTTGCACATGAGGTGGGTCTCCTGAATACAGCACATTGATGGGTCTTGACTATTCAAATTTGCCAGTCTGTGTCTTTTAATTGGGGCATGTAGCCCATTTACATTAAGTGTAATATTGTTTTGTGTGAATTTGAAACTGTCATTATGATACAGGCTGGTTATTTTGCCCGTTAGTTGATGGAATTTCTTCATAGTGTTGATAATCTTCATAATTTCGTATGTTTTTACCGTTGCTGGTACCGGTTTTTCCTTTCCATATTTAGTACTTCCTTTAGGAGCTCTTGTAAGGCAGGCCTGGTGGTGACAAAATACCTCAGCATTTGCTTGTCTGTAAAGGATTTTATTTCTCCTTTGGTTATGAAGCTTAGTTTGGCTGGATATGAAATTCTGGGTTGAAAATCCTTTTCTTTAAGAATGTTGAATATTGGCGCCCACTCTCTTCTGGCTTGTAGAGTTTCTGCCGAGAGATCTGCTGTTAGTCTGATGGGCTTCCCTTTGTGGGTAACCCGACCTTTCTCTCTGGCTGCCCGTAATATTTTTTCCTTCATTTCAACCTTGGTGAATCTGGTGATTGTTTGTCTTGGAGCTACTCTTCTTGAGGAGTACCTTTGCGGTGGTCTCCGTATATCCTGAATTTGAAATTGGGTTTGTGTTTCTAGATTGGCTGGGGAAGTTCTCCTGGATAATATCCCAAAGAGTGTTTTCCAACTAGTTTCCGGTCTCCCTGTCACTTTCAGGTACACCAATCAAATGTAGGTTTGGTCTTTTTACATAGTCCCAGATTTCTTGGAGACTTTGCTCGTTCCTTTTCATTCTTTTTTCTCTAATCTTGTCTTCATGCTTTTTTTTGTTACATTGATCTTCAATCTCTGATATCCTTTCTTCTTGATCGATTAGGCTATTGATACTTTTTTATGCATCACGAAGTTCTTGTGCTGTGTTTTTCAGCTCCATCAGGTCATTTATGTTCTTCTCTAAACTGGTTATTCTATTAGCAATTCCTCTAACCTTTTTTCAAGTTTCTTAGCTTCTTTGCATTGGGTTAGAACATGCTCATTTTTTTTTTTTTTTTTTTTTTTTTTTTGAGACGGAGTCTCACTCTGTCGCCCAGGCTGGAGTGCAGTGGCCGGATCTCAGCTCACTGCAAGCTCCGCCTCCTGGGTTCACGCCATTCTCCTGCCTCAGCCTCCCGAGTAGCTGGGACTACAGGCGCCCGCCGCCTCGCCCGGCTAGTTTTTTTTTTTTGTATTTTTTTTAGTAGAGACGGGGTTTCACCGTGTTAGCCAGGATGGTCTCGATCTCCTGACCTCGTGATCCGCCCGTCTCGGCCTCCCAAAGTGCTGGGATTACAGGCTTGAGCCACCGCGCCCGGCCAGAACATGCTCTTTTAGCTCAGGGGACTTTGTTATTACCTTCTGAAGCCTACTTCTGTCAATTCGTCAAACTCGTTCTCCGTCCAGTTTTGTTCCCTGGCTGGCGAGGAGTTGTGATCCTTTGGAGGAGAAGAGGCATTCTGGATTTTGGAATTTACAACCTTTTTGCACTGGTTTTTCCTCATCTTTGTGGATTTATCTACCTTTGGTCTTTGATGTTGGTGATCTTTGGATGGAGTTTCTGTGTGGACGTCCTTTTTGTTGATGTTGATGCTATTCCTTTCTGTTTATCAGTTTTCTTTCTAATACTCAGTCCCGTCTGCTGCAGGTCTGCTGGAGTTTGCTGGAGGTCCACTGCAATATACCCTGTTTTCCTGGGTATCACCAGTGGAGGCTGCAGAACAGTAAAGATTGCTGCCTGTTCCTTCCTCTAGAAGCTTTGTTCCACAGGGGCACCTGACAGATGCCAGCCAGAGCTCTTTTGTATGAGGTGTCTGTCGACTCCTGCTGGGAGGTGTCTCCCAGTCAGGAGGCATGGGGGTCATGAACCCACTTGAGAAGGCAGTCTGTCCCTCAGCATAGCTTGAGCGCTATGCTGGGAGATCTGTTGCTCTCTTCAGAGCCAACAGGCAGGAACGTTGAAGTCTGCTGAAGGTGCACCCACAGCCGCCCCTTCCACCAGGTGCTCTGTCCCAGGCAGATGGGAGTTTTATCCAGAAGGCCCTGACTGGGGCAGCTGCCTTTCTTTCAGAGATGCCCTGTCCAGAGAAGAGGAATCTAGAGGCAGTCTGGCTACAGCTGCTTTGCTGCACTTCGGTGGACGACGCCCAGTTCAGACTTCCTCGTGGCTTTGTTTATGCTGTGAGGGGAAAACCACCTACTCAAGCCTCTGTAATGGCAGACACCCCTCCCCCCCCACCAAGCTCCAGTGTCTCAGGTTGCCTTCAGACTGCTGTGCTGGCAGCGAGAATTTCAAGCCAGTGAATCTTAGCTTGCTGGGCTCTGTGGGGGTGGGATCCGCTGAGCTAGACCACTTGGCTCCCTGGCTTCAGCCCCCATTCCAGGGGAGTAAATGGTTCTGTCTCGCTGGCATCCCAGGTGCCACTGGGGTATGAAAAAAACTCCTGCAGCTAGCTCTGTGTCTACCCAAACACCTGCCCAGTTTTGTGCTTGAAACCCAGGGCCCTGGTGGTATAGGCACCCGAGGGAATCTCCTGGTCTGTGGGTTGCAAAGACTGTGGGAAAAGCAGAGTATCTGGGCTGAAGTGCACCCTTCCTCATGGCACAGTTCCTCAGGGCTTCCCTTGGCTAGGGGTGGGGGGAATTCCCTGACACCTTGCAGTTCCTGGGTGAGGCAACGCCCTACCCTGCTTTGGCTCACCCTCCATGGGCTGTACCCACTGTCTAACCAGTCCCAGTGAGATGAACCAGGTACCTCAGTTGGAAATGCAGAAATCACCCGCCTTCTGCGTTGATCTTGCTGGGAGCTGCAGACTGGAGCGGTTCCTATTCAGCCAGCTTGCCAGCCCAATGTTCCTTACATTCTTAAAGATTCTAAGTTTATCTTGTCTTGATTTCCTCATCTCTAGGATAAGGCAGCTGTGTTGAATGTGGGGCCATCCATCTCTACTATGCTGCAGTGTGCTTTCGGGGAGTCCTATTACTTTATAACTACCCGCCATTCTCCATTCTGTATCCCTCCAACTCAATCTATGATGGCTGTTGGATTAATCTTCATAATATAGAACCCTAATCACATTGAGCATCTGTTCTGGAATGGAAAAGAATAAATGTTAATAACTTTCTTCATGCAATGGGAATTTTGTGAGTTACCATTTATTAAAAGCTGACTAAATAAATTCTACTTACTAAACAAAAATGTATTGATACATTTTTGTGTCTGGTAAGTTTTGGCACTAAGGATAGCGAATTGATTCAGAATTTATGCATATCACACTAGTAGGGAAATTAAAATTCTATAATTTTGTATTTAATCATAGCCGACGTGTGTGTGTGTATATATATAAAATATATATGCTTATCTTTCTGATATTAATTTCCTTACATAGAATATGGATCCTCCAGGCATAACTAGTTTCTATTTCACATGTACATCCTCAGAATTCCTGAAACCTCTTTGTTATTGCCAATCTGGAATGACTTTCCTCCCTTTATCACATTTCTATTTGTCTTTCAATATGCAGCGTAGATATTAGATAGCAAGTCTTCCTTCCTTTCTCAACGTCTTCCTTCTTTTTCTATGGAACATTACTTTTTAACCTTGAACTATAATTGATGTAGGTTCACATTTTCTCCTCCATGAGACTGCTACCTTTTGCAGGCAGGAAGTAGCTTAAAAGCATAAGCTTTTGAGTCAGGTAGACCAGACTCTGTCATTTACCAGTTATGCCTACCTAGGCAAGTTACTTGATTTCTCTTAAGTGTTGGTTTTCTCATCTGCAAAATGGGGATGTTAATAATGACTTTTGTGTAGGGTAGCAGAAAGAGTTAAAGAAGACAATGTTTGTAACATACTTAGTACCATGCTTGGTTCATTGGTAAGTGTCCAATAAATTCAAGGCATTTTTAAATGTTTTATTATATAATTTTAATTATTTTATATATTACCCTGTGAACTCTTACAAATAACTCAATATTTTGGATGTAGCAAGTGTTTAATACATATATTTAGGAAAACTTTAACAAATGTTGTTGAATAAAGGCTTGTAGGAATTCAGAAGCAAGAATGATTAGTTCTGATTGTTGGATTAAGGAAGACTTGGCTGGAGTTGGCATTTGAACTTTCACATCTGAGTTATGATTTGACAGAAATGAACAACAGAAAAACATTGGAAGCCAATGACATGTAATTTCAGGGAGAAGTGTGAGCTAAGCTTTACAGTAATAATAAAACCTACTCGATGGGTTCGTTTGTTTAATAAATGCATCTAAAGCATTGGCATAGTAAGAATACAGTAAATATTAGCCTGTGTTTTAACAGCCCATATATAGACTACATGTTAAATAACAAAAACTCATTTATACTTATAGTATATATGTGTATATATATATACACATGCACACTTCATCTTTGACACTAGCTTGAAGGATCTCTGTATGGCAACATTTCCTTAATATTTTTGTTTGCAATATCCATTTAGAAGTACAAAGAAAACGTTTATTTTAAAATATTGTTTATTTCAGCTATATATTATTCTTTCTGTTTGTTTGAATTAGTGAGACAATACTTTGCAAATGGCTTTAAGTTGTCAGCTGTTAAGGATTATCATGCCATTTTTTCCCCACTGGTATAGCTAAATTTGAGAGAAATCTATATAAGTGACAGCTTACAACAGCTGCAATTGCTTGATACGCGAAAACAATCAAGGGATATATATTATGTGAAGTTCAAGGTCATTTTATTTTAATTAAACATGTATTGAATTATAGTATGTTCCATAATAATGTAACTAAGATTTTTTTCTGTCCTACTCTTTTTAAATTTTTTATTTTAATATACTTTCCAGACATATGAAAGTTATAAGAATAGTACAATAATTCTAATATACCTTTTATCCAGATTCCTCAGTGTTAACATTTTAACACCTTTACTTTATTTCTCTCCCTTTCTGTGTCACCCACACATACTCATTCTCTCTCTGAACTATGTGAGATAGTTGCAGACATGACAACCATCATTTGCTCCTGAATACGTCAGTGTGAGGTTCTTAAAAATAAGAAAAAATAGGATATTTTCTTAAATAACCGAAAAACAATTATCAAATTAAGATTGATGCAATATTATTATCTATTCCACAGACCTTACTTAGATTTTGCTATTTGTCCCAATAATGTCCTTTATAACAACAGAAAAATCCCATATTTATGTTTGGCATGTAGTTGTCGCATCTCTCTGCTTCTCTTTTAATCTGGAACACTTCCTCAGTCTTTCTTTGTCTTTCTTGACCTTAACATTCTTGAAGAACACAGACCAGTTATTTTGCAGAATGTCTCTCAATTTGGATTTGTCTGCTGTTTTCTGATAATTAGAATCAGGTGATGCACTTGGAGCAGGAATAGCATAGAAGTGATATTTTCTTCTCAGTGCATCATGTCTGGAGGACGACAAAAATTGTAAAACATAAATTTTGGAAATTTGGAAAGAAATTCTTTTATAATTTTTTAGAATGTTTGAAAACGTATATTTCTCAATTCTTTTATTTTTATTTAACATTTTTCATTTTTTAGCCAATCAGCAAAATATTAAGTATGGACTAACACTTTCCCTGCAAGGTTCTCTGTCAAATTATTGCAGTTTGTCAAGTATATTTATTGTTAAATGAAGGTATATATAGAAAGACACTCTTTAGTAAGAAATTTAGTTATCTATGGTATTAAATAGTAACATGGGTTTGATATGAAATAGAACGTTGTAGCAAGAATGTTTTTGAGAGTTACAAATAAAAAGCTTGAACTAAGTAATTGGTTTGACAGATTTACTTTTGCCAAATTTTGCCACCCAACTCTGAGGCCACTAACAGGGAAAAGATTCAGGCGTTGCCTATTAATGCTCACTTAGTATTAGTTAGTTTTTTCAGATATTTGAGAGAAGGAATTTTCTTTTAAGTCAGAATTAATTTTAAGTCAACAGTGCTCCTTTATATAGAAAGATATATGATACTCAGATTTTAAGCCTGATCTTTCTTTCTTACTTATTTTCCCCTCAAGAGAGAAAAAACTACTGCCTGATTACAAACCCTGCAGTGCATATGTTGAATCTAATTACATGTGTCATATTGCTCCTTGCCAACAAATACATGTTAATAATAATGAATAATCAACCTCCCTTAACAAGAGCAACACAAAATGTATTTCTGCCATTTCTCATGATGAATAGACCCAGGAGTACGTCAAAGATGGTATCCTCACCACATCAGTTGCCTATGACTTATTACCAGCAACCTGCTCTAGACGATGAAGTGTGAAATTGATGGGCACTATAGGGAATTCGAACTGAGATTTCAGGCTAGGGAAGAGCTGTCTCACAATATTCGACTGCCTTGTTCATTGACTCACTGGTTTCCCCTAAGGCCTCTTTTTATAATGCTCTGGAAAATGTTTCTTGGCTAAGTTAATGTATGTGCTACTGTATCTGGTTAGCAACCAGATTGATAGAATAAAACTTATAGGAAATTTTACTATATCCTGTTCCCCAGCTGATAGCAAGAAGTCTGAGCCATATAAGAACTGACTGAACAGAATGAACGGATGAAATATTTGAGCGTGTCATTGTGAGAATATCTTTCACTGCAGAAGATATTATAGACACTAAAGGGGAAAATGTGCTGTTATCACCTCCCATCTTTTTTTAATTAACTTTTAGAGATTAGTTTGCTAGTGATTCCCACATTTAACTCATGTCGGATGATTCTTTTATAATAGAAGTATTAATTTATAATTTATATTTGATTTATGAAATTGCTTGAATAGTCAAGTATCAATTAATTTAGCAGAGTCTGAAAATATAGTACATACTATATCCTTATAATTTATTTCAGAAATTTTCATTTACTTCTGGAATTATTTTCCTCCTGCTTTATTTGAAAAGTCAAGATATTATTATGTTGCTATAGCATTAGTAGAAAAATTCCAGGGAAGCAGTCATATAAGCAAAACTCAAGTTTTCAAGCAGGCCTGAATTTAAAGCTGTACCCTAGCTACTTAATCTCAAGCAAATTACCTAGTATTTCCAAGCCTTAAATTTCTTAGCTTGGAGAATCATAATATTTACTTCACATTCTTAAGTAAAATAATGTATAAAATAACTTGCACAGTGCCTAGCTTTACTTTCTCCTCTCACCCAGTACTTTGATATTTTTGTTGAGGCATAAACAGTAGAATATAAATGTTAACATTATTTGATATTTTATTCCATCATGAACTTACTAAATTTTTTAAACTTTGAACTTTGAACTTACTAAATGTTTGCAGTAAAAAACTTTAGTAAGAAACTTTTGAACTTACTAAATTTAATTTTCATTTTCTTTTTAATTTTTGAGACAGGGTCTTGCTCTGTTTCCAGGCTGGAATGCAGTGGCACAATTATAGCTCACTGCAGCCTCAAACTCCTGAGCTAAAGGGATCCTCCCCCTCAGCCTCCCAAGTAGTTAGAAATACAAGCATGTGCCTCCATGCTCAGCCTTTTTTTCTTTTGTTAAGTTTTTGTAGAGATGGAGCCTTTTGCTTTATTGCCCAGGCTGGTCTCGAACTCCTGGCCTCAAGCAATCCTCTAGCCTTAGCCTCGCAAAGTGCCCAATCACAGGCATGAGTCATCTTTCTTGGCCTAATCTTCCTTTCTTTAGAAACAAAATTGGACTCATGAATCTATTAGCATTCTTAAGAAGTATTCTACAGCAGAACAGAAGTAGAACAAGCAAGGAAAAGTGAAAATACATCTATTGCTAAGGGAAGGAAGAATTAAAACACAAATATATTTTTGTTAAGATTTTTTAAAATAAAATGTAAATTTTTGGATTTTTTTGCATTTATAATTCTGTCTCTTTGTTTAACTACTAATCTTTTTTTTTTTTTTTTTTTTTTTTTTGACAAAGATAATGCGGGTTTGGGTGAAGCACTTCTAAGTCAAAATGAACTTTTCCCACAGTGGTCAGGAATTGCCATAGTGCTGTTTTCTAAGGTGCATAGCATGTCTGTGTGGGATAGTTTGTATTCTGAAGCCCAGAGACTCTTTTCCTAGCAGGAATAATTTTTCTGTGAGATGCTTTGAAAGATATTTTGCTTCACTTATATGCCCTGTCAGAATAAATGTGCCACTTCTTGCGCATACCTTGTATAAGGTCCACAACCTCTGTAAACTCTGAGTGCCACTGGCAAAACTAAGCAATGTTCTGGTTAACCTTCACAAGCAGGGTAGTTGGGAGAAACACAAATGAAGAGAATATGAGAAACAGGGGAAGAGAAAGAAAAGAAAAAAGGAGAAAGACGGCCGGGTGTGGTGACTCATGCCTGTAATCCCAGTGCTTTGGAAGGCCAAGGTGGGGGGATCACTTGAGCTCAGGAGTTCAAGATCAGCCTGGGCAACATAGCAAGATCTCATCTCTACAAAAAAATTTAAAAATTAGCCAAGCATGGTGTGCGCACCTCCCAGCTATGTGGGAGGCTGAGGCAGGAGGATCTGTTGAGCCTAAGAGGTTGTGGCTGCAGAGAGCCATGTTCATGCCACTGCACTCCAGCCTTGGAAACAGAGTAAGACCCTATCTCTAAAAACAAAACAAAACAAACCCACAAAAAAAAAAAAACCAGGAGAAAGATAAAAACATCATTCATGGCTTCATAATATATAGAAATTATGATTACTTGAGAATCCTGGGATTCTCAAGCTGGGATTATAGGCGCACACCTCATGCCCAGGTAACTTTTGTATTTATAATAGAGACAGGGTTTCACCATGTTACATGGGCTTATTTGAGAATTGTTAATAATCACTTCTGATTTTTTGTCTTAATAAATATGTAGATAGTTTATTTCAGAACTTTCACTTTAAGTTTTATGAAAAGAATTATTGTGTTTGCGTATATATAATATATTTTTAAAAATAACTACCAATTTGGGCTAACCTCAAGTAATTTTTTTCTGTAATGTCAAAGTCATGTCATTAATAATAACTATTCTGGAACACAAGTTCATTTTATTTGTACAAAGCACATCTCACATTCTTTCCCTCTGTCTGAGATGGACAATTTGTTCGAATTTGACCTTTATTCCTCCTAGAGGCATAAGTTTGGGCTGATTTATTTGGATAAGATTGGATATTGCACCTGGTGTGGATAATACTAGATTACATCTTCAGGAAATTGAACTTTTTCTGTTTACCCTTTAGAACAAACAGCTTTCTGAAATGAATATGTTGGAGACAGTGTTAGCTTCTTTTTTTGTTTCCATTCTGCTACATACGATCTTTTCATTTTACAATACAAGTAGCTTTCTGTTGCTTTAGCAAGTTGGTATATTATACTTTCTGAAACTAAATTTCCGATACATTCTTGGTAAAATTCAGGGTGGTTTGCAGTTGGTGTTGACCTATATGCCTTAAAACTTTTTTGTATTAATGTAATCTAAATTTACAGAAAATTACAAAAATAGGCCGGGCACGGTGGCTCAAGCCTGTAATCCCAGCACTTTGGGAGGCCGAGACGGGCGGATCACGAGGTCAGGAGATCGAGACCATCCTGGCTAACACAGTGAAAAAACCCCGTCTCTACTAAAAAGTACAAAAAAAAAATAGCCGGGCGAGGTCGCGGGCGCCTGTAGTCCCAGCTACTCGGGAGGCTGAGGCAGGAGAATGGCGTAAACCCGGGAGGCGGAGCTTGCTGTGAGCTGAGATCCGGCCACTGCACTCCAGCCTGGGCGACAGAGCGAGACTCCGTCTCAAAAAAAAAAAAAAAAAAAAAAGTACCAAAAAAATCCAGATTCACTGTTTACATTTTTATTTTGCCCCATTTTTTTAAAATCATTCATGCTCCAGTTCTTTTTCTTTCTCTCTCCCTCTCTATATGGGTGTATGTGTATGTCTATATTTTTCTTGAACCAGTTGAAAGTGAGTTGTAGGCATTGTACCCGTTTAACCCTTACATTCTTTTATATAACCAGAATAGAATGATCAAAATCAGGAATTTTAATGTGGATACAGTATTATTATCTCCATAGCCTATATTCAAATGTCATCAATTGTCCCAATGTCTTTTATATTTATCTTATATCTTATTCATGATTCAGTTCAAGATTACATTGTATGTAGTTTTCAAGTTTCCTTAGTTTCCTTTAATATGGAATTAGCTTCTCTTTTGTCATTTATGATCTTCATATTTTTGGAGAGTACAAGCAAATTAGTTTGAAGAATGTCCATCAATTTGAGTTTGTCTGATTAGATTCATATTATGGATTTGGGGCAAGAATACTACAGAAGTGATGCACCACAGAAAAGGCATGGGATGTTCGTTTATCCTGTTTTTGTTAATGATGATGCTAAGCCTAGTTAATATGGCACCTGCCAGGTTTGTCTTCTGTAATGTTACTATTTTTTACTTTGCAATTAAGTAATTTGTGATAGTTTGAGACTATGTACATATCTTATTCCTCACCTGCTTTTCATTTAGCATCTGTCTTAGTTTGTTTTTTGTTGCTGTAACAGAATATGATAGACTAGGTAAATTATAAAAATAGAAATTTATTTGGCTCATGGTTTTTGAGGTGGAGAAGTCCAAGAGCATAGCACTAGCATCTGGTGAGGGTCATCCCATGGCAGAAGGTGGAAGGCAGAAGAGAGCACATGAGACAGAGAGAGACACCAGGGACCAGACTAGCTTTATAACAATTCACCCTCCCAATAAATAACCCATTCCCTCAATAATAACATTAATCCATTCATAAGGGCGGAGCCCTCATGACCCAATTACCTCTTATTAGGCCTCACCTTCCAACAAAGTTGCACTGGATTAAACTTACAACACATGAACTTTTAGAGAACACATACAACCCAAAATAGCATCCATTGATGATTGTTGCCTGAATTAATTATCATTAACTACTATAATGTTTGCAAAATTGTGACTTTCTAGCATCCATAATTTATTCTACATTCATTAATTGGCAGACTAAGGAAAAGCTTTCCCTTCTCTTCCCCACTTATCATTTGTTTTCTTTATTTGTATCAGGATAAATTCATGGATTCTTATTTTTTCAATGGATTACATTCTATTATTATCAGTATTTATTTTGATACTCAAATTTTCCCGCATTTGGTCAGTAAGAGCCCCTTCAAAGTAACTTCTACATCGTTTTGACATGTTCTCATCACTCCTGGAGCACATCGTTAATTTCTGACATCACAAAATGTTCCAAGATTATCTTGTCATTTGTCTGACCTAGTGCTGAAAGTAGCCTTTATTCCAAGATCTGGATGTACACTGTAATAATAGCTACTAGTATGCTACTGCTTTTAGGCCTTCTCTTGGACACAACTAGGATATATGTGTGTCAGTTTGTGTATATGTTCGTGTGTAATCAGATCAAACAGATACTCAGATACTTCTAATTCTAATCCAGAAGCAGAGGGTTTGTTTTAGTCTTCTCAGGTTGAACAGTAAGAATCCTGAGAAATTCTCATTTGTAGAATACACAGAAAGCATTTTCAAAATTGTTGATTTATAACATTTTTAAAACAAACTAATATAAAGGCATCACAGGAAAAGAAAACAGAGTAGCATCTCTTATGAATATAGATGTGAAAACTCTCAGCAAAGTATTAGTTAACTAAATCCAGCAAGAGATTAAAAAAAAAATCATACACCATAACCAAATCAATTTACCCCAGAAAGGCAAGGTTGATATAGCATCTAAAAGTCAATTAAAATAATACATCATGTCAATAGTATACAGGGCAACAACCACTTTTATTTGTATCAATATCGATTCATGGATTTTTATTTTGTTCAATGAGTTGTGAAATATTTTGACACTCAATTTCCCTAATGCCTACATAAAAAAGGCATTTGATAAAATTCAACACATTTTCATGCTTAAAACACTTAACAAACTAGGAAAAGAAGGGAACATCCTCAACCAGTTAAAAGACATCTACCAAAAACGACAATTAACATCATACTTAATTGTAAAGGCTAAATGTATTCTCCCTAAAATCAGGAATGACGAGGACGTCTTCTCTTACCAGGACAACTAGGAATAAAAAGAAAAAAAAAAGGCTTCTACTTTAGAAAAAGAGAAGGGAGAAAACTATCTCTCTTTGCAGATGACATGATCTTCTATACAGAAAATCCTAAGACATCCACTGAAAAACTATTACAATTACTAAACAAGTTTACCAATATTGCAGAATATAAAAGCAATATACAAGTTAGTTGAACTTGCACCTGCAATGAACAATCTGAAAATGAAAGGAAGAAAATAATCTCATTTACAACCCTATCATAAAGATTACAATAACCCTTATATTACGTCATACTCATAAATTAAATGGACGGAAGATGTAAAGTAAGATGTAAAACTATAAAACTCTTGGAAGAAAACAGACAATTATTTGTGATACTGGATTATACAAAGCCTTCTAAGAACGACACTAAAAATATAAGCAATAAAATAAAAAATATAAATTGGACATGATCAACATTTTAAAACTTTTAAGGCCGGGCATGGTGGCTCATGCCTGTAATCCTAGCACTTTCAGAGGCTGAGGCAGGCAGATCACTTGAGGACAGGACAGGAGTTCAAGACAACCTTGGTCAACATGGAGAAACCCTATCTCTACTAAAAGTACAAAAAATTAGCCGGGCGTGGTGGCTCACACTTGTAGTCCCAGCTACTCAGGAGGCTGAGGCAGGAAAATCGCTTGAACGCCAGAGGCGAAGGTTGCAGTGAGCAGGAGACTGTGCGCCACTGCGCTCTGCCCTGGGCAACAGAGCAAGACTCGGTCTCAAAACAAAAACAAATAACTTCTGTACTTCAAAGAACACCATCCAAAAAAAAAAAAAAAAAAAAAAAAACCACAATCCATATAATATGAGACTATTATGGCAAATTATATGCCTGATAAGAAACTTGTATCTGAAAAATAGAAAGCAATATTATTTCCATAACAAAAGACAAACAACCCAATTTTAAAATGGGCATTTTAAAATTGAGTAGGCATTTCTTCAAATAAGAGATATGGATAAATACTAAGCACATAAATATATGCTCAACATCATTAGCTGTTAGGGAAATGCAAATCAAAACCATAATGAGATACCACTCCACACCTAATAGTATTGCTACAAATAAAATAACCAGATAATAACAAATGTTGGCTAGAATGTGGATAAATTAGCATCCTCATATATTGCTGCTAGGAATGTAAAATGTTGCAGCAACTTTGGAGAACATTTTGACAGTCCCTTAAAGGTTAAACATGATAATATAACTCAGCAAGTCTACTCTCATGTTTACACCCAAGAGAATTGAAAACATACACCCAAACAAAAACTTGTACAATGAATGGTCATGTATGTGCTATATGTGATATATCGATCAACAGTAATATATTTATGTAATTTACATATGCTGAGAATGGGGAACATACTCAAAATATTTTTTTTTTTTTTACTGATAAGTGTTCAAAAAAGTTTGGAGACCACTGCCTTAGAGCAATAGTTCTCATACTTTCCATGCATGAGATTCAACAGGGTGTTTGTTAAAGATTTCCGGGCCCTAACCCCAGAGTTTCTAGTTCAGTAGGTCTAAGGTAGAACCTAAAAGTTTGCTTTTCTAAGCAGTCTCCAGATGATGCCAGTGCGTTGGTCCAGGGGACATGCTTTGGGTACTTAGACTGTTGTCCCTGTTATGCTAAAGCTTACTAAGGATGCCTGTTAAAATACATATTTTAAGGCCCCACATCTAGAAATTATGTATGAATAGGCCAAGAATTGGCTTCAGAATTTGCATTAACGGTGACCACAGGTGATTCTGACTCAGTAGGCCTAGGGATCATCACTTTCTGAGTAATGCTACTTAGGACCTTAGAGAGTGCAGTTACGAAATGGTGGTGTCAGTCAGGAAGAAGCAGCATTGTCCCTTTTGAAAATTGGGAAACTGTTCTTCAGATATTCTCAGAGTCTGAGAATAAATTCAGAGTCAGGAAAATTCTCCTTGGATTCTCTCTTAAAGGCTACTGATGGAAAAAAAGACATGAGCTAATGAGAAGCATTCAATAAAATAGAAATGTTTGAAAGCTTTTTCCCCTCCTTGGGAATTAGATTTATACTTTTGTTTGCAAATAAATTTTCAAGAATATAGAAAATATGTAAAGCACGATTTTTTTGGTATCATTATTACTATTTTAAAACTGAACATTTAAAACTTTTATTCCATTAAGACATCATAACCTTCACATACATTTACTGACTACAAAATTGATAAAGAAAAATAATCACCCCTGGTCTTACAATCATTGTAAGACTTGCAAATTTCTTTACAGGTTTTTGTTTTTGCTTTTAGTACAGAGTTGTGTTATTGTTGTTATTTGGTTTCATGATTTCTTTGTATTAGTGATGATAGTATATATGATGTTTGTTTCCTTTTTTCCTCCTGAATTGTGTCATAAGTATTTTTCCTGTGGTTTCATAAATACTTTACAAGGATGGCCCATTGAATTATAGTGTACCGTCATTTATTTTACATTTTTAAATATTTAGAAGTTATATTTCCTACATTTTCCATTAGATTCATAGAGTTTTATAATTGGAGTTACCAAAGATGATTTCTATTTGTCCATTTTACAGATAGTTAAACCAGTTTTCCCGAAATCATAAAATTAAAAAATGGCAAAGTTAGAGCTAAAGCCCGTTTTCTCACTCTTGTACTGGTTATTCCACTATGTTGTGCTGTTTTCTCTAATAATTTAAAATTTACTGGAAAGAACATTAGATCTGTGCCACTTTGTTTCCTACTTAACCCATTTTTTCTTTGTTCTTTTTTCCCCTTTCTCTGCCTGCTTTGAGGTAGTTTGAGTATTTTTTATGATTCTGTCTTATCTCCACTATTGACTTATTGAGTATATCGCACTTTAAAAAAAGTAGTAGTTTCCTTAGGATTTAAGATATACATCTTTATCACAGTCTACCTGAAAACACTGTTTTCAGAAAGAGCTTTAGAATAAAGCAAATATTAAGATTTGTGTATATTATTGACATTTATAATAACTAAATTTCTTATATTATCCCTACTTTTTTTTAATGCAAAGACTGCCAAACATGTTATATTCCTTAACCCAAATATGTCAAGTTCTTATAGTGGACGAATGTGTATTTTGTATCTCCCCATTAACAAGACATTTATAAGAAGACTGTTTTCCTAGGTTTTCTTTTTAATTGCAGTGCTGCTAATAGAGATGACTTATATTCAAGGGGAAGTGACCAAATCTTGAACCTTATTTAAAACTACCATAGAATTTTGAACTGTGAATTTTATTATTAAGACATGAAATTGGGCCGGGCGCGGTGGCTCAAGCCTGTAATCCCAGCACTTTGGGAGGCCGAGACGGGCGGATCACGAGGTCAGGAGATCGAGACCATCCTGGTTAACACGGTGAAACCCCGTCTCTACTAAAAAATACAAAAAATTAGCCGGGCGCGGTGGTGGGCGCCTGTAGTCCCAGCTACTCGGGAGTCTGAGGCAGGAGAATGGCGTGAACCCGGGAGGCGGAGCTTGCAGTGAGCTGAGATGCGGCCACTGCACTCCAGCCCGGTTGACAGAGCGAGACTCTGTCTCAAAAAAAAAAAAAAAAAAAAAAAAAAAGACATGAAATTGTAGTTTGTGTGTCTATGTGTGTTTTCTCTTTTTTGCCTTTGCAACCAATGTAAGTGTACTCATTGAATCTT